>NW_017306279.1:1287222-1297946 GCF_000935625.1 Nanorana parkeri
CGGTGGGCCCCCCATCTCTGCGCCGGGAGTGTCGGATGAACGGATGATCCGACACTCTCGGCGCAGAGATGGGGGACCCGCTGGCCGCTGGGTACCGATCCGGCGCTGGGCCCCCTAGAGCCCCAAGGCCCTGGTGCGTCCGCACCGCCTGCACCGGCGGTAGTTCCGCCACTGGGTACAGGTGTACAACAATTATGCAACTGGTGTCATAGCTCACTCCTTTCAATGATGAATATCAATTTAGTTGTCTGTGCCCCCCAGGGCTGTAGATGTTTTTTTCTGGAGGTTTCAGCCTTGTGCACCCAGAGGAGGGGAATGATGTGACATGTGCAAGCTCTGTGCTGACTTGTGAGTGTGGAAAAATTGCACTGACACCAAGGGGGTTATTCACTTAGTTGCCGAAGGCACCCGAGTGAATAACCGAACCGAAGTGATGTGAGCCGAATGCAGTTCGGCTATTCACTTTAGCCTTGTCTTGGCTAAAATCAGCCACACATCGGCTGTCTTCGGTCAGCCAAATATGCTCTGCATGTTCGGCTGAGCCGAAGTGCAGAAGGAGTTCGACTCAGCCAATCCAACATCTGGATCGGCTGAGCCGAAGCTCTGGCATCTCACTCACCGCCGTTCGCCCCTATTCTTAGTAAGTAAGTGAATAGCCGAATGCCGCCCAGTTGTAATTGTTTAACCAGTTGACATCCGCGGTGTTAAACCCCCTTCCCATCCAGGCCAATCAGCGTCCCCAGGTCATTATGGGATGCTGATCTTTCATTACAACTGGGCGGAGTGAGCCGTGAGATCACGACTGGCTCCACCCAGCTGGCATTTGCGTGGAGATTGGTCGGCTTCGGCCGACCTTTCTCCACGCTTTGGCTGTCACTACGGCTCTGCCCAGCCGAAGCATATGGGATCGGCTCGGCTGCCTTTGGCTGCTGTATGGTCTGAATAGCCTGTACAGCAGTCCTTCGGTTCAACTGAAGGGCTCAAGCGGCCGAAGTAAGCGTAAGGATCAGCCGAAGCTACGGCTGGATCCTTCGGCTCATTAGTGAATAACCCTCTAAGAGGAGCTCAAAACTTTTGCTTCCATACAATGTATACAATAACTTATGGCCCAGTCCTTGTACCCACAAAATATGCTTTAATTATTGTGCCACAAGCAAGAGTCTGAAAGAGAAATAACGTCACCAGCACTCCAAAGTATAATAAAGCAATAGTCCATTTATTGGCACATTGCCATTCAAATGCAAGCGCTTTCGGGGCCTCAGAGGGTCTCCTTCATCAGGCTCAGAATAACAAAGCAATGGAACAGTATGTACCTTAAATATACATTCAAATGTGAGGTTTAGCACAGACTCCTCCCATTAAGAAAAGGTCAGCAGAGAGTCCATTCCCGCTGAAATAAATTGAAATAAACATAGCCTGTGAGTGATTGTGGCTAACTAACGCCGCGTAATTGCTAGTGAGCCGTCCGGCCAGGATTACGCGGCGTTAGTTAGCCACAATCACTCACAGGCTATGTTTATTTCAATTTATTTCAGCGGGAATGGACTCTCTGCTGACCTTTTCTTAATGGGAGGAGTCTGTGCTAAACCTCACATTTGAATGTATATTTAAGGTACATACTGTTCCATTGCTTTGTTATTCTGAGCCTGATGAAGGAGACCCTCTGAGGCCCCGAAAGCGCTTGCATTTGAATGGCAATGTGCCAATAAATGGACTATTGCTTTATTATACTTTGGAGTGCTGGTGACGTTATTTCTCTTTCTGATTCTATCACGGTGCCATCCGTGGTCACTACAAGCACCCACCCGGCCATACGGGTCTTTTCTGTTCGGTAAGGAGTGCAGCGAGATCTCTTGATTTCTACAAGCAAGAGTCTAACACACATGTACAATCCTCAGTACAATCATTTGTAAAAAAAAATTACTTATGTTTTTCTGAAAATAGCCTACATTAAATAAGAACTTCATTACCATAGTCAGTGATTACTGAGCAACAAGCAACTGTTGTACAATATAGCATAAAGAGTGCAGGGGTCAGGAATATTTCATATACAGCTAGCATAGAGGGTGCATTGGTCATAAGTATGTTATATACAGCCCAGAGTACAGAGTTCATCGGTCAGGCATATGTCATATATAGCTCAGCATACAGAGTGCAGTGGTCAGGAGTATGACACATACAGCCCAGTGTACAGAGTGCAGTGGTCAGGAATATGTCATATACAGTCTGACATACTGAGTACAGTGGTCAGGAGTATATCATTTACAGCCCAGAGTGCAGTAGTCAGGCAGGCACATGTCAAATACAACCCAGCATAATAAGTGCAGGGGTCAAAAATATGTAATATATGGAGCCCAGCATACAGAATGCAGTGGTCAGGCGCATGTCACATACAGCGAAGCATACAGAGTACAGTGGTCAGGAGTATGTCATACACAGCCCAGCATACAAAGTGCAGTGGTCAGGGCTGGAGTATTTCATATACAACCCAGCCTAGACTGTGCAGTGGTCATGAGTATGTCATATATAACCCAGCATACAGAGTGCAGTGATCAGGAATATGTCGTGTACAGCCCAGCATACAGAGTGTAATGGTCAGTTAAAATAACCTATTAGAACTATCCATACTGGAATAATTGGCATGCCAGTCATATAATATTCTAACTCTAGAGCAATATGAATGTACATAAGATTCCACAGAAAATACTGTCCCATCAAACAACAATACAAGCTCTAATCTCATCTACAGCAAAACACATGCACAGCATCAAGCAAGAAACCAGAGAAAGTTGTAGGAGGCAGCCAGGCAACCTTGCCGGCCTTCTGGGAGAGAATGGGATACAGTGCCTGCCTCCAGCCCAGGATTTCCCACAAGGCCACCGGGGCCCTGACCTCAGGGCGGCAGGGAGTAGAGGGGCGGTACAGCCGCCGGGCGCGTAGTTTTTGTGTACATTTAGCCCTGCTTCCGGTGCAGGGAGTGGGGCGCATTGAGGAACCTGGCCCAGTAGAGTCAGTAAATCCGGCCCTGCCTAGCTGCCTCCTACAACTTTCTCTGGTTTCTTGCTTGGTGCTGTGCATGTGTTTTGCTGTAGATGAGATTAGAGCTTTTATTGTTGTTTGATGGGACAGTATTTTCTGCGGAATCTTATGTACATTCTGGCCCTGCCTGTAGCTCCCGAGGGGGCCAGTGCTACAAAGATTAGGAGTTCTGATTTGAATATGACTTTTTCTAATGCTTGTTGTGGGCCAGTGTCTGAAGAAGAATTGAAGCCGCAGGAAGGTAAAAGAGGTCAGCAATGACATCCTCATATTTCTCTGAGTAAACTTGTATGTAATAAGTGAGACAATCAGTTAGCTACTAATACATTCTCGTTCTGCAGTCATGTCAAAATTAGATAGTTCACTCAAACTACATAATCTAAATTATTTATAATCCACAGCATACTCAGACCATCTTACAGGGTCAGTAAAAGTGTCCTGTCTGAAGCCTTTGCTGTACAACTGTTTAGTATCACAAACAGGCATATGCCAGGATCACCAGAATTCACACAAATTGGAAACTTCAGCTAATCCTGAATGTAAAACAACTATTGAGCAGGTAATCTCTTATATATCTACAAAATGATTTTTATTTTTGTATGTGCATATTGTGATGTAATATAGAAGATTTGATTTATATGTCTTTTGCATGTAGATTAAATGGTTATTAGTTGTCCCACCCCCCTTGGGGTGAGGAACTAGGGTATTTAAGGTATGTCATTTGATGTTTCCTTGCTATAACTAAGGCCTAATTTGGGGGCTGAAACATGTAAGCTTTTGTTTGTTTGCTGCTATTATGCTTTATTACAAATAATAAATAAATAACTGGATGGACGGATCCCCTTGCGAGTGCCGTTTTTTTAACCTATTACTGAGCAGGTAGGCTTTGTTTCCTGTATACATCACACTGATTCATTTTTAATATTGGCTGAAGTGTATCTTTAAGACTAAAGGAAGCTTTACTGTAGAGTTGCTGGCACTACTACTTTAAGATATGGGGCAGAGTTGAAGGTGGGTGAGGTATGCCTTTAAGAAAAAGATATAAAACTTGCTCCACAGGTAATGTTCTAATTATTTGGCCAGTGCAGGATCAGAAAAATAATAAGGCAACTTGAAACATGATGTTAATGAAAACAATGCACGATTCTGCTTGAAAGGGACTTTTAGCAGCCATATTTTCAATGGCAGTGGGCAGCTTTCTGCAAGATTTCTCTTCGTAAAATGCTTTGTTAGGAATGATACAGTACATTTCATTTCAACGCTGGTCGTCTAAAGGTAGAGCTGTGTTCTGCATAGCCCAAATAAATCTTGATGAAAACCCTTTGCAAATATATGCAACTGGCACCTCTGTTTTTAATACACTTGAAAAACTACAGGCAAATAGGCTGTTCACATTGAGAGGGATTTTTCCTTTAGCTAAGTGAATGTGGTGAAAATTCATTTTGTAAAGAAGACCCTATCTTGGGCGAGGAAATTATAGTGTTAGTGGCAGCCTTTCTAAGCCAAAGTTCAATACAATCCTAGGGTTCCTTTAGAGCAGTGGTCCCCAACCCCCGGGCCGCAGACCGGTACCGGTCCGTGGATCAATTGGTACCGGGCCGTAGGCGCAGCAGCGCGGCGCACAGGCGAACGGCGACTCGCGGTCCTTCGCCTGCAGTTACGATCCCCCGCTCTGCCCGGCGACAGCGTGCACAGCGTCGGGACCTTCAGCCAATCACAGCGCGCGACGGCATCACAAAGCGGCAACAGATCATAAGGGTATCTGGAGCAATAAGCAATTTCTGACTGTCAGATAAGTAACCACTAACACCAATTATCTTTTTAGGTATCTGTAAGGGGGGTATTCTTCCCACTAACCACCAGTGTAATAAGAACCCTTCTTCTACTGACCAGCAGTTTAAGGGGCCCCTTTATCCCGTAGTGGAAAGGAGCATTTCACCGACCACAGATTGGTCAACAATGTAAGAGAAGCTCTTCATTGACCACCAAAATACAGAAAGTAAAATTTTCGGGTCAAAAATGCGGTGCATTCCTAATTTCTCTCCTTCCTGCTGGGCGCTGCTCTGTGCCCCCTATGACACAGAGCAGATCCTAGTAGGGAGGAAATAAACTGTCAGGAAGTCAAACGGGGCTGGGAGGAGAGCGTTGTCAGTGGCGGCGTCACAAGAGGCCGAGACCTGCTCGGCCTCCTGTGACAGGCAGATCAGGATTGAGGGCAGTGTGGGGGAGCAGACAGCTGTCACAGGAGGCTGACACGGCAGTGTGGGGAGGAGTCAGCTATCAGTGGTGTCACAGGAGGTTAAGCTCTCCTGCCCACTCAGCCTCAGGATGGAGAGCGGTATACAAACACTCAGCGATCAGCTGATCGTTGAGTGTTTGTAAATAATTGAGGACATAGTATGTTTGCTGTGTCCACAGTTATGAATGAACAGGAAGTGCTCTACATCACTTCCTGTTCATTCATGACTGTAGACATAGTAGCTCATATTATATCCACAGTTTATGAATGGACAGGAGCACTCAGTATAGAGGCTTCCTGTTCATTCACCCCGACAGTAAAATAAATAAATAAATAAAAATAGTAAGAAAGTTTTTGAAAAAGGGTAGAAAACTTTTTTTTGGTTTCGGCCTGGCAAATTTTTTATTTTCAGTTTCGGTCGGAAAACTCCATTTCGGTGCACCTCTAGTAGATATAAAACATAGCAGGGGTTTCAGGCAGAGGGAGCTGCGAAGCAAGTTTCATTTTGCTGTGAAGCCTCATTAGCTTACTAATACTTTTATATAAATGGTTCTAAATCAACTTATTAAAAACTATTTAGAAACGTAAAAAAAACAAAACAAAATGTTTCTTAACCACCCCAGATTCTCTTTAAATTTGCCCCCCTCCCCAACCTCCGGGGACACCCCTTGCACACATCAAGTAACATATATACCGACAGGGTTCTTCTAGAAAAAACTTACATAGGTTATCACTTTGGAAATGTATTATTATTTTCCTGAGTTTTTAGTTTTATATATGTTTTTATATATATATATACTGCACTAATAAACTGCCCAAACCCTACAGTCTCACTGCAGAACCATTGCAATCTAGTTATTGTCCTGCCTGAACAGTCAGTCTCATTATCTCTGGCTTGTTAACATCTGTTCAATTCACTGAATCCCTCCTCCCTCCCTGCTTGCCTCAAGTATTATGGGAGTTATAAACACTCACACACAGATAGAATCAATCTTCTTCCTCTCAAATTATCACAGGGAGCCCCTGCTGGTTAGAGGCTCAGATCTGTATCACTCCACTGTATTGTTGTTAACTGAAATCTTCTCTTGTGTATCCTGTTTTTCCAAGAAAAACACTTAGAAGGAGGGCTACGGATTCAACATAGGAAGTCACAGCCAAAACAAACTCCTTGTGGTTCCCTTTCTTCTGCTCTAAGCGTAGCTGCTAACATCTAAACACAGCTTCAAGGGACACTACTATGACAATCCTTAGCATAACAGTGTTGCAATACAAGCAGATAGCAATGCCCATGTATAGATCATGATAAATGAAGACTATGAAATGTGAGAAAAGCACAAAGTAATACTAATGTGCAAAGTGCACTAACCACATGTCCCTGTTGTACTGTTTGGTAGGCTGCCTACCCCTGCTCTAACAGATCTGTCTGTTGCTGTAGGAAAGTTGTTTCAGATGAGGGAGGTCTGCAGCAAAGTACCAAATCCTGCATGGCAGCGTCCAGTTAATTCACAAATAAGTAAAAAAATGTTTTTATGTGTAAACCAACACACAATCTAAAAATTAGTCCAAGGATGATGGCGCACAGCTTGATTTGACAATCTGTTACATTTGTACAAAAATGTATCAAATACACTGGAATTCTTTTATTTGTATCATTCAACTTAAAGTAGAAATGAGGCCAGACTATGGACATTCAAATATTTATATATTCATAACAAGCAGTAAATAACACAATCCACCACTCACCTCTCTAGCTGCAGACACTCTGGAGTAATTCATCCTCAAAGCTTGCAGTAGAAGCTCACTTTTACTTTCTCAACAGTTGGTTGCCAACCTGCTAGCCTTCTAATCTCTAATGTAAACACAAAACAGGTGCACAGAAGGGGAGAGAGCAGAGTGCTAAGATCTGACTTGAATGACTTTGTTGTGAACTTTAAAGATTAATTGTTCCACAGTGGCTGTAAATGCAGAGATCTATGAGAGCTTATTTAAAAGCTTATTTACTACTTGATATAGTGGACCTGTGCCCAGATAATGCACACTAAAGCAGTTACATATTCTGAACCAGCACTAAAAGCACTTTGAAACAAGCCCTCCTTCATCTTTGTATGTATAAGCATTATGAAGAATGGATGTATTCATTCTCAAATATCACAACAAAGGATCTAAGCCAGTTTCTAACAGCTTAGGACCCAGCCACGCGGGGATTAGGCTGCAACTGGGGATTCCTACAGAAAGAACCTATGGATACTTGTGGCAGATGAAGCCAATGTGCCTGTGAAAGTTAAGGATGGGCTGACAACGGCATGTGATCATACATGGAACAATTACCTGCTGTTCAGGATAGGTGAAGCCCCGCCCCGCCAGACAAAGACCCGCCCCCAACCCCTCCCCAAGCTAGTGTAACGGAGCAAGGGGAGGAGGCAGGGAAGAGGCTCCCTCTCCCTCACTGCTGAGGGCTCCGTCCATGACAGGTTACACAGCGGGGAGTATTTCCCTGCTGTGTAACCTGTTAGATGACGATATGAATGGAGAAAAAGCTGTCAGCTTCAGACATGAAGCTGACAGCTTTTTCCTCCATAATTCTAGGTGAGGCACTGCCTCACCTGCCTCCCCGGACCACACGTCCCTGATCTATAAAGCCTTCTGTATGTGGACAACCCATTAAAATCAACCTTAACACATACAGGCAGTCCCCGAGTTACAAACATTCGACTTACATCCGACCCCTACTTACAAACGGAGGCTTTTACTGTACAGCAGGGGTAGTTGTAACGCTACCGCGCTCGTGCCGACGAGGTGCGCCCGCCTTTTTGGGTCTGGTTCGTAGTACTGTATGTACTTTACAGGAAGTTGGCTCTTGTTAGAGGTGCAGACGAGGGGTGCCCACCTCTTCTTCCTGGTCACTGTGAGGTTTTTATGCTGTCTGTATCCTCATTAGAAAGATTTAATCTCACTTCTCGTCCTTGAGACAACAGGAAGTGAGAGGTCATCTACCCCTAAGAAGGGAAATTCACTCCTGTAAGAGTTACCATGGAAAAAAGTGAAGCTTTATCACCAATCCTTGTTTCTTTGACAACCCAAAATGTTCAAAATCCAAATGTCACAGGGACAGAAAATTAGGTCAAATCTTCTGAACAGAGGCACACACGGCAAAACAAACGTTACGGGGGTAAACCCTTCCCTATGGTATCTAAATCTAAAAACATTTTTTTTGACTGGAGTTACTTAAAACATGAACCTGTTCAAACTTATATACAAATTTAACTTAAGAACAAACCTACAGGACCTATCTTGTTCGTAACCCAGGGACTGCCTGTACTGTACATAACAAGGACAAACATTTTGTGGCCTAAGTAAAAGTTTCAAATATTGCTGCCAGTCAGATCACTTGAGAATGGTTGTCCAGGGTGATCCAGGGTCCCCAGATTTTTCGTTGAGATTCATGGACCATGGCTCCCACTGTGTGCATCTGATTTTGGACACTTCAGTTCATCAATAAAGCTAAAAACATTCCCTAATGAAAATATGGGAAGGGATGAGTGATGGCTGGTCATACCTCCTCTCCCAACTTCACTATAACCTATCGTTCTGAGGCTGATTTACTGAAGCAGTTGAGAGCCTTCACTCAATAAATTGTGTGAATATTCACTTCAATTATCCAGTCATGCCAAAAGCAAGTGGTTATTTCATTTGTACATAATTGGGTTTCCAAAGCAAACTTGGCTACAATTTATTGAGTGAAGATTCACAACTCCCTAAGTAAATCAGCTTTATTATTAACATATATTTTTTTTAAATTACCTTGGTGGGTCATGTGACCAGTGCTGCAGCATTGCCAATGGTGGTCTCTGCCAATGGGAAGATAAGTGCTTAAACTGATCAAATTACTACCTCTGCCTGAAAGAAAGTTTCTGCCACAGGTGAGTATTAGGCTGGGCACACACCTTAAAACCATCGCAAGACTTTTGTCTTGCGATGGTTGTAAGGTACTTAAAAAAACGTACGATCTGCCTATCTTGCATAGGCAGATCGTACTTGCGATGATCGCAAGCCACGCCCCCTGAGGGGCGGGCTTCCGATGACCGCAATGCCGAACGGGCAGTGTGCGCTTGCGCACACCGGCCCGGCCGGCTTTTATCGTACGGACATGCCACAAACCCGCCGAACATCGTACGATGCTCGGCGGGTTTTTGAACATGTCCGTAAGTTAAAAGTCGTGCGACCTTACAGTAGTAGAGGTCGCACGGCTTCCACACACCTTACGATAATCGTACGATCGCGGGATTTGTGGGGACCTTTAAGCAGCTTCTATTGGCATGCTTGGCTATAGGGCAGTGATCTCAAACCTTTTCAAGTCACAATATACCATGACAAACCTTCAAATGTTGATGAATTTTAGTGCATTAGCTTAATATAAGATCATAGGTCTACTCTAAAGAGAAAAAACAATATCAAGGGGTTGTATATGATACCAAAATTCTAACTGATGTCTATTGTTTACTGAAGCTGGGGGCGCCTGCATGTACCTTCGCTTTCCCTTATAGTATTTATGAAAGTAGTGCTGCTGCCAGATACAGACTCCTGAAGGTTGTTGGATTAAGACTCTGTGTCCATTTGGCCTCCATTGTCAATAGACACTTTTCCACTGCTGTCTAGCAATGTTGTAATGCAGATCACACAAACTGTCCAGTAATCTGCTAGTTAGTGTGTAGTAGAACCTCAGCAGCAGCATTTGAAAGGAGGTGCAACAGCGCCACCCGGTGAGCAAGTGTGTTTCCTGCAGTCCATGTTTTCTGAACAAAGCACATCTGCTAGCAGAGTTGAATTAAGGTAAGGCGTTTTATGGGATACAGCCGTGCCACATACCTACTAGTGTTTTACAGCTCCCTGCAATCATTACTGAAAGTGCCATACAGTAAAAGCAAGCTGTCCAATGCATGTACAAAAACCTTGAAAGGTTTTGCAGAATAACAGCCATCATAGTCATTAGCAAAGCAGATTTATGAAAACCTAAAAGGGCACAGCTTTTTCCCCCCTGGGCACATTTTTGAATAATTCCACTATATATATATATATATACAGGTGAAACTCGAATAATTAGAATATAGTGCAAAGGTCATTTATTTCACTAATGCAACTTATGCGGTGAAACTAATATATGAGATAGACTCATTACATGCAAAGCAAGATAATTCAAGCCGTGATTTGTCATAATTGTGATGATTATGGCTTACAGCTCATGAAAACCCCAAGAACCCCAAATCCACAACCTCAAAAAAGTAGAATATTACATGCAATCAATAAAACAAGGATTGTACATAGAACAATATCGGACCTCTGAAAAGTACAAGCATGCATATGTACTCAGTACTTGGTTTGGACCCCTTTTGCAACACTTACTGCAATTACTTTTACACGATATTCTAATTATTCGAGTTTCACCTGT
>NW_017306279.1:1298290-1329472 GCF_000935625.1 Nanorana parkeri
TAAATATCAATAAAATGTATATAAATGTCATTTTTGCTTCAGCAGGTTCTATACATCATACAGATGTGCCACTTTACGGTCAGTGAAAGGGGACCCCCCAGGCACCATATTTATGAATTTTTCATTTTTAATGTTTCATTTTAAGTGATGTTAAATCACTGCTCCTTTAAAAATTGTATTTTTTAAAAGTGTTTTTTTCATTGATACATGTCCCCCAGGGTAGTACCCGGATCCCCATACACTTTTTATGGCCAAGTTCTACCCCCATAGACTTGCATTGAGTTCTAAGTTCGAGTTAGAACTTTTTCCATGTTCGAAAGTTCGATTTAGAACCGAACACAGGGGTGTTCGGCTCATCACTAGTGCTGAGAGGGCTGGAGGCTTGGATGTAACAAGCCCAGCTGAAGCTAGCTGGTTTGTTAGGGCCTATACAAGAAGTCCCAGCCTCCTAGGAAAGCAGCCCCACCCTAGAGCCAGACTGTGTGTCTGGTGGACTGGGGAGCAGACAGCCTGTGTGGCAAAGCAGACAGCCTGTGTGGCAAAGCAGACAGCCTGTGTGGGCAGTTAACACTAAAGGACCTTCCTAAAGTCGGTGAGACTGAAAAGTGTAATTTTTGCTGAAGAAAAGCTGTATGTTATGTTTGAAAACCCCTGCGAGGGTTAACCTGTGTGGACTTTTGAGTTGGATTCAATAAAAGTGGGCACAGAAGCCCTTAAAAAGAGGTAATAAGCGAGTTGAAGAGTCCTTAATGCGCTACCATTGGAAGCGAATCCTCACATAATATATATATATATACAGTGGTACCTCGGTTCACGAACGCTTCTGTTCGCAAACAATTTGGTTCAGCAAAATTTTGCTTCCGTTCGCGAACTCCGCATCGGGTGACTAACACAACCGCAGCTATCTTCCCTGCTCCGTCACATGGTTGTGGTTTCCTCTAATCGAGATCGCGGTCTGATCACAGTTTGATTCGGTTCGTGACCAGAATCGTGGAACTAATTAAGTTCGTGAACCGAGGTGTGTGTGTGTACATACTGTAGCTGACCATGCCCTAGTTTACTCAAGCTTACATTTTTTTATCATATCATGCACCTTTTACCACTCAAATCAAGTGAATCTTGTAAATTAGAACTGTGAAAATCTTATTACCTTCACGTCCGCCTACAAGGACAAATAAGTATTTTTGTTTCCAGTGTAATAATGTGCCTCTTGTCTTCCGTGCTCATGAGTGATTGTAATTTGTAAGTGGCTAAACAAAACAGAATTAAGCGATCTGCCTGATTATTTAAAAGCATTTTCTCCTTTCCTCACCGAACTTAAAGGTGACCTAGCATCAGATGTATAGTTTTATATTAAGTGCATGCGTGCTAACTAATTTATAACTGTAACACTTAGAGCACAATAACGCTACTGACAATCTGCCTTTCTCTCCAAAAGGATGGCATCATTTTTGCTCAGGCATCATCTAGAGTCAGCAGCTACCTCCTGGACTTAGATGCCAGTGTTCTTTCCAACTTGTCGACCTCTCCAACTGGTGACGTCACATCCAGTGACTGCCAGGTTATCTACAGCAGATGGTGCTAGTGCACATGCCCAGGAAATCCTTGTCGAACTGGCTAACTATTGCCACAGCGCCTGCGCGGCTATCCAATTCTATAACCTTCTTTAGTTATATTTGTCCTAGGTTATAGAAGCCGATAGCCACGCAGGCGCAGTGGCTATTGCCTCAACGGATTCTATATCCTAGTCAAAGGTTATATTATGTTACAGCGCCTGCACTACCACATGATTCTTTATACAACCAAAGTTGCCACTGCGCCTGCACGGCTATCGGCTTCTATAACCTAGGACAAATATAAGTTTGCACAAGGTTATCAAATCCGAAGAGCCGCGAGCCGCAGTGGCAACAGTTAGACAGTTCAGCAAGGATTTTCTGCCCATGTGCACGAGCTCCATCTGCTGTACATCTCCTACTGGCAGTCACCGGATGTGACGTCACCAGTTGGAGAGGTCGACAAGTCGGCGCTTTCGATAGAACACCGGCTCGGAGATGACACAGTCATGTAAATTCTGGTGCATGTGCAGCTCTTGGTTGCGTTCACAAATGTCTCCACATATCAGCCCCCCTGCAGACTCTTATATTGTAACTTGCTTCAAAGTTATAATGCTGTCTGATCACTGGGGAAGATGACCATGAGAAAATCGTATTTCTTTCTCGACCATTGAGCGCACAGGAATTCAGAAACAGTTAGGACATCCAAAAGCAGTCCAACTAAGGGGTGGGCCAGAGTCACTGACAGGCCTATAAAAAGTAACCAGGAACTGTCTGTAACTCAGAACTACCTGAAGAACCAACACACACATCTGAACCAGATAAGGTGAAGTCCCATTCAAGACAGGGAAAGCCACCAACAGCCAAGGGAAAGCCACAGAGCATCAACCTGATGTTCAAGACTAGGATAGAAAAGTTCATGTTAGGGTGGGAAAGACTCTACGCAAAGGAACACTAAGCCTGAACCAGAGGCTGACAACATTGCTTGGGATTTCAGTGCAGCATTTTCAGTTCACTACAAGTTAGTAGCTCATTGCATTTCTGACAAGATGACCAGGATAACCGTTTTTTTGGTATTTTCAGTTTTCCCTGGAGACAAGATATTGGAAAGGTGCATGTATTGCAGATAATTGATTGTTTTTAATTTTGTCTGGACATACACTTTAATGGAAAAAGTGTTTTTTTTTCCAGCTGTGTTGACATCATCACGTCAGCACTGCTTGTAGGAGGCAGAGAGCAGGAGTTTGTGGTAATGGGTGTGTACACCCTTCCCCCACACCGAGCACCATCCACATCTTCAATAGTCTGCACACACCACCACTCATCCTGCCACATGTATGGCTACATTCACACTATGTGTGAATGTGCAATTTGGGGTTCCTGCCATGACCATGTTCAATGACCCTGTCTACACCATGCACACAGCCAAGAGGTCATGGGATTTGCTACCTACGAGTACATACAGGAAAGCATGTGGGGGCCCTGCCAACATCTGCTGCTGATTACAAGAGATAGCCCTACATAGGTGATTCAAGGCATGTAAATGAGAAAAAAAAAAACCCTGTATACCTCTTTTAGTGTTGGGAAAGAGAGGATTGTGAGTAGTTATAACTTTGACTGGAGAATAAAAGTAGTATTAAAAAAAAACACAAAAAACTTCACTTTGAGTCTATGTTCACACCATGTCTGGAGCAGATCTGCAAACGCAGTGCAGTGCATTTTTTACAGCAATGTAACCACATTCCGGTGCTTTTTTTTAGCTTAAAATTGACTTTTGGGTGCACTCCAGTGCATTTTTGATGCAATTCAATGCATTCCAGACCAGAGAAATGCCTGGACCAGAACAGGCTGCACTGGTATGAACAGAGCCCAGAAATACCATAGGAATACATCGGGATGCTTTTTTGGTCCAGGAACAAACTGTTCTGGTCTGGACATGTGATAACAAGCCCTGACACAAGCAGCTAAATTGAGACAAATTTTTTTTTTTCTTCCGTGAATATTACTATAAATGACTATTTTGGTCTAGTGGATGGAATACAGTATTGTGTTGTCTTCTAATGTGGGATCATTCTCAGTTGTCCTCCGAATTTAAAAATCACTAGTCCTTTCATAAACCAGTTTTACAGATATCATAATCTTCAGCCTGATACTGTAGATTTGTGTTTGTTAAGGGTAAGCTTACGATTATTTAAAAAAAAAAAAACTCCTGTAAGCCATTTGATTATTACATGGTAATTTTTTATGCTCTATATGAAATGTCTCTTAGAAATGAAGGTGTCCAGCTATGTACTTAGGGACAAGGACTCTTATATAGGAGACAGCCCAAACTTAGCATATGGGCAGCTGCCTTCCCTTTAAAACTGAACTCCAGGGTAAGTAAATATTGTCTAGGTATATTGCCATGTGTATTCTTCCTTGAATCTTGGAGAGCTTTGTGCATTTCTTCCAGATCTCTGCAGTAATCCAGTGTGAGATTTTGACTCTCTGGATGAGCTTCCTGTAACAAAAGACCAGTCACTGCTACTCTCCCTCTCCTTGTGCAGGGTGACTGCACTTGTATCTGCCCCCTCCTGTCTATAGTTTTCTGCAGGCAGCCTTTAGTGGGTGGAGCCTGCTGTCTGTACAGGATATGTGCAGCACAGTAATGATGTAATTACTACTTTACCAGATTACAACTGGGTGTGCAAAGACATTTGATACACAAAAATTCCCTGTTAGACTTAGTGGTAACGGTATATCTGGGAATCTTCCAGGACAGCAACTTGAGAGATGACTGGTTCCTCCGTCTACAAAATCAGAACACTTGGAAAAAAAAAACCCTTCCACTCCCCCTCATCCCTCAGTTGAGATTAAAGTAGACTACCTCCACCAGTGCACAAGGGAAGCAAACACCATTTTAAAAATACACAAAACGGTGGAAAGTAGGCTTACTGTCCTGGAAGATTCCCAGAAATACTGTTAACACTAAATCTAACAGGGGATTTCTCTATTCCTCTTCCAGGACTGCATCCTGGTAAAGTAAAAAAAAAACAAGCCTTCCTTCTAGGGCAGGACCACTGCCTGTAGAACCTTTCTGCAAAAGGCCAAGTCTTGCTGTAACAGGACCTCCACTCTATGTCTGACGAAGGTATCCTGATTTGAGCACACAGCTGCCCTGCAGATTTGTTCCACCGAAGCACCAGCCGCTAAAGACCTAGAAGAATCTGCTTTCACCAAAGCCTGAGCAGCTAGTCCTTCTTCCTTATATACAAAGGAAATGGTCTGTCTACTCCATCTGCCTATTTAGGCCCTAGAAGCCTGGCAACCCTAACCAGGGTTAAGATACTTAAGATAATCCGCCGTCAAGTTGAAGACTCGCCTTATGTGGACTGCAGAAATGGAGAATATTACCTTCTGTCCACAGAAGTCTCATGTGCTACTCAAAATAGTCTTAGAGATCTGGTACTACCCTGAAGATTCAGATATGCGACCATCATGGCATTGTCCAAAAAAAATAAAAATCTGTACTTCTCAGCCCGACAGAAATACTACCAGAGCCTCCTTCTCTGCTCGCAATTCCCTCACATTGGAAGAAGCATTCACTAACTCCTGAGACCACGGACCCTGATGCCCCAGAGTATGTGCTCCGCAGCCCCATGAACTTACATCTGTCGTAACCCTGACTGGGGATAGCAGATTCCAAAGTCTGCCTCCTGACAGCTTTGTGGAATCCATTTACCAATTGAGAGACTGTGGAACCCTCAGTGGAAAGCGGACTCTGAGATTCAACAATTGTTTTCCTCAGTCCCATGGAAAGACCGGAAAGGGGAATGGTTACCGTGGCTGAACCAGAAAAAACTCAAGCTTTAGAACCCCTTTGAGAATGTATTGCCACCTGTGCTCCACTTGTAAATGTTCCCATCACTTCACTGGGAAGCCAATCTCATCAAGCAAAGAAGCAGAAGCATCTCAGCCCTGGTTGTATGACAGTGAAGCCCTTGAGAAACAGGGTACATTGCCTCACACATCAGAACCGAACAAATCAAACAGTCCAACAGCACAGACATCAGGCGTTCTTTCTGTGTGCAGCTAGTAAACCCTAAAATCCATTTTCTCATTGGTAACCTTATTGTGAATGTTCACTTCAGAGATGGGGTACTGCAGAGCTGGTAATCTGTGCTGTTTCTCAGTCACTGAAGAGGTGAGGTGGCTCATGTAAAGCAGTGAATATCCCACATTAGGCTCGATCCACAAACTTTACATGAGAATAAGGGTCTTTATTTCCAGCCATGTGTCTTTCTCATTTTATTGGACTCAATTGAAAAAAACTCACTTTTTAAAAATACCTATACTTATCCTGGTCTATTAGCTTTGAGAATTGAGCCGATTGTCTGTAACCTAGAACCATGTTGGTGTCAAAGAACCAGCAAGAATTGTCTTGTAAATCCTTGTGGGAAGTTTTAAAGGCAAACTACTGCAGTAATACAGTCTCTCTGCACTGCAATCCATTTTGGCAGCTCATACAGCTGTCCATCCTGACTTATGCTTCTCTGAAAACATTCATAGGTTTTCTGTTGGTTAGGTCATGGAGCTGAAAATCTTCTCCTACAACCTAAAAATATACATACTTACAGCCCTGATGAAGGAGGTGCAGATCCCCAAAACATGTTGGCTTCTCTGGAATTTTCCAAATATATTTTGGTTCCATAAAAACCATCATCTTATAGAGCTTTTGATGAACACAGGTACTTCCTCTCCTAAAAGAGTGCAGCACTCATTTATCATCATCCTTACCTGAATTTACAACACAGAAGAAGCTGTCTCTACTACGCTATTTAGTGAGCATGCGGTTATATCTACCTGATTAAACTCCAGCCTGAAACACCAAGAGCCAATCTCCCAATATTGTTTTGCTGTGATGACATGGGATGAGCAAAATTACTGGAGATCCACAGCATCTGGTTGGTATCTTCAGAGATTATAGATTTTCTGAAGGCGTGATCTATGTACAAATCATTTATGGATCCTGACACTGAACACAGATTAAAAAGAGAGATTGAGAGAGAACAATAATGCACTATTTCTTTTTGTACAGAAGAACAGATTTCTAGTGAAAATAAAGAGCAGTGAGGGATTAAAAATGCAATAAATACATTGAAATAATAAAAACCAAAAAGAACAAACAACTCAATTTTATTTATTTTAATTTTTTTTATTCCCGTGTAAGCTAAAAGAAAATGTACACGCTTACATTTCATAAGAACTTGGGCATGCACGTGGACCTTGCTGCTACAGATCAAATTCATTTTTCCATAGGAATTCTCCCATAAATTTACATCCCAAAGTCTTCTATGTATATACAGCCTAAACCATAGCAACCTATGATTATGCTTTTTTTTTTTACACTGTGCAAATCAGAAGGAAGGATAGTGGTACAACAACAGACACAAAAATAAAAACTAAAGAACATTAATCAAATTCTTCATAAAACACATTCATTTTATTTTGGTCCTTCTTAACCCAAATTAAGCAGATTAAGCCCAAATCATCTCAATTTTATTTTTAACACACAGAAACAAAATGGAGCAGGACAGACAGTCTGATGGATGTGAACAAATGGTTTGATTGTAAAAACCCTGTTAAATAACCTGTCCCAGTGGACACTCCCTTGAAGTATACTTCTACCTTTCTGACAAATCTGATCTTGTAAGGCAGTGAAGAAAATTATACACTTCAGAAGAAATATATATATTTTTTTGTGTTTATATGTGTGCAGAAGTTTGAAAAGTCCACTGTGCTAAAAAAAAAAAAAAAAAAAAGAAAATATAGATTTGATCTTTTTAAACTAGATATAGCAATTGTGCTCAACAATTTAAAATTCGCTCCCTAAATGCCATAATATCGCTTTCCTGGGATCCCAAGTTACAGTTTACTGTAACTCTAGTCACACACATGCAGATTTCTCTCCCTCAGCCTGCGAGGCAACTAGAGAAAATCACTCAGTTCTCCCATCCATGCTAAACTTCGCTGATGGAGGAATCTGCACCGACTATTGTAATCAGATTGTCACCGGTACCTGCGGCTGTCCATACAGTGACAGCATCTGATAGGGTGAAGTCACCGCTCAGCCAACAGTTTTTCACCTGTTTCCTTTGAATTTAAAAAATAGATTGTCAAGTCGGGTAGTGCCGACAGGAATCAGCCGAAACGTGAGCCATGTATAGATAGCTTAACTCTTCACAATTGAAGTCCTAAACACTAGAGATTTATAATAACCTGGGACACTATTTGGAGTCCCAACACTCATAAAACCGGACTATAACCTGGTCTGTTACAATAGACGGAACGACTACTATAAACCAGTTTTTAGATGTTGCTTCTACATTGTTACCGCTTGTCCCACATACCGTTTCTGATAAATTACACTGTAAATACCTTTGTCTTAAAAATGGCTTTCTATGTGGTCACATGACTGCAAAGCTTCCGCTCCCATTGCTCTCGGAGGAGCTGCTGGGGCTGGCCTGCTGCGAAAACCACATTCTTTGTTAGAATTCGGTTTGAGAAAAATCTTCCATCCTGCTCCTTCGATTTTTTTTGTCACTGCAGTTAAAAAGGATTGTTGATCTGACCCCCATTAACCATTAAAAAAAAATGTAATAAACTTTCCAAAAATAATGGTTTTTACTAAAAATGTTAGTGCTGTATGGCCAGCATTAGTTTATGTTGGCCACAACAACCAGATCCTCCTCTGCAGTCTCCAAGTTGTTATGAGCAGCACAGACTGTCTGATAATACTTCCATGACTTGCAGACCAATTGCACACACAAAAAGAGGCAAGCCAGGTATAAACTCTGTATAAAATGGATGATATTGCTGCCTTCTTAATAGAGCAAATTTGCCAGAAAGATAATGAGTCATGCTTTAACCCGACCTCTGCCACATGGGCTGCTGTTCAGAGGTGGGTTACACACTGATGTCAGCTCCACATCTATTCAAGTCAACTTAACACATAAAATGAACAACATTGAACACTTATATGTAACAGTACAACAACAGTAATACAACTGGAAAAGGGGGAGATGATGTCACCGCAATAGGCTCACAGGCAGTGAAGGTTTTGCATGTTCACGTTTGTCTGTTTTTGATTTTTTATTAAGAAAGGATCCACCAGTGTATGCAACCCAGCACATCAGAAAAAAAGAATTCCCCTTGCCATTATATACAAATTAATTGGAATATTTCTCATATAAATGAAGGATTCAGTGTTGAACTATACATCAGAGTGTATATATACCCTTTGTCAGTCTGCTTACCAACACTTCATCTGAAGTGGTTGAATGTAGCAGACATTTTTTTCCGCTTTAAAAAGTTTGGATATAAAACATCCAATGCTTTTTGGATTTAGTTTTTTCCTTGTCTGATCAGTCTACCTTGTGTTGAGAACTTGTTGAAGGTGTTAATGAGACAGGGAACATCAACACCTTGGCATGCATGAAAGACAAGTCAGGGAGGCTGGCAATGACTTTGGCAGCCTCTTTGCTAAGGTTCTCATCTCTCCGAGGTTTCCTGTTGAGTAGAAGTGAACAGGACAGTGTGTTAATCCAAAAATATACATACATAATTAAGAACATGGAAAAACGAGAGATGGCAAACGAGAGAGTTCATACATGATTAATAGTATACTGTATTATGACAACTTCCATGTTGAAGTCAGTGTCAGAGCCCAGAGGTCTTGTGTATTAAACTTAGAACGAAGGGAAAGGGGACATGTTTCCCACCGCAATCAAAAATTTGATGACAGAAAAAATGAGAGTAGTGTGGTTTTAGGTCGTATTCTTCCCCCCCCAGTTTTATACACAAGGTCGATGATTCCATATGTATTATATATAAAATAACTGAGCACTGAGCCTAGGATTGTTCACAACTAGTATATAAATACATATTTTCTCTGCACAAATCTTAACATTTGGACACAGTTATCATTAGTATAATCTTTGGTTTACAGAGTTTAAATAATCTTTGCATACAATTTGCATTAAATACAAAAATTCCAAACTTGCCAATTTGCCTTGTTTGTGCTAGGATTGATTTCTCATGACCTAATTTTCACATTCAGTGCATGCTGAATATACTACAGTAAAAAGCTGGGATCTATGGTAATGCTTATTATTGTGCTATTGTCACTGGTGAACTCCACAATTCTCCCTATTTTTGTGGTGTAAAGACTAGGGATGCACCGATACCGATACCTAATATTTAGGCGAGTACTCCTACTCGCCCATATTCACCAATACCTTCTCCGATACGGGAACTTACGGTCAGAGGACGGGGAACATGGAGCCAGCTTCCAGTGCGATCAGGGTGGCAAGTAATGACCCGCCTCTGTGATTGGCTGAAAAGCCATCACCATGCTGATTGGCCGGGAAGACAGCTTCCTAGCCAATCATCTTCGAGCCGGCCTAACAGCCAGTTCCTTGCTGATTGGCCGGGAAGCCAGCTTCTCAGCCAATCAGCATCGAGCCGGCTTCCCAGCCAATCAGGAAGCTGGGTCATTACTCATCGCTCCGGCTTTCTGATTGGCCGGGAAGCCAGCTTCTCAGCCAATCAGCATCGAGCCGGCTTCCCAGCCAATCAGGAAGCTGGGTCATTACTCATCGCTCCGGCTTTCTGATTGGCCGGGAAGCCGGTTTCCCGGCCAAGCACAAGCAAGCCGACCAGACAACATGGAGCTGGCTTCTTGGGCAATAAGATAGCCTGGGAAGCCGGCTCCATGCCAGCGGAAGCACCGGTATTGGTACTCGGTTATGATGAGTACCGAAAGCAAAGTATTGGTACTCATACTCTATACCGAAAAACCGATGTCGGTGCATCCCTAGTAAAGGCCCACAAAACTAAATTTGCTGTTTAGCTGCTAACAGTATTTATTTGGTGTATTATAAAGCAGTACACCACGTGAATGATTGCATTGCTTGTTTTATATCTAATTATCTAATAGTTTATTGTGTACTTAAAAATATATTAAAAGCCAAAACTTTCTTTTTATGTTTAGGTAGGGAATAGTTAAAACTGTTTTGTTTTTGCTATGTGTGTATCCCAATGAGATTTACATTCACTTCTGGGCGAAATTCGCACAGTGGGTGCTGCTGTTGGTTTGGCATCCCTTGATCCGCTAATCAAAGTAGCCAGTTGGAAAATCTTCAGACGAACTCTGTACGGGTATTCCGACAGAGGCCATCGGCCGCTGTCAGAATACAAAGCAAACAGCAGGATTTCTCGATCAACACTGGAAAAGTGTATGGCCAGCGTAGCTCAATATTTTAGATAAATATACTTTCTATCTGGGTGGCAACAGACACTAGAACAAACAGAGAGGGTGAATGTCTCTAATGATGACAGACAGCAATAAAAACCTAATCAAATGGAAGAGAGGAAAATCTCTCCAATAGGGACACAGACCAAACCAACGAATGTTTTAGTAGAATGGAGAAGGGTATAAACTCATGCAATGTTTTAACTGCTGTTTGCACCTTCCTGTCCCTGTGACACCGCTTTACCTCAGAGCAGGAAATGTGGAGAAATCTCCCCAACAGTGTCACAGACAGAAGTAAAAACCTGACAAAAGTTCTAACTCCTCCTCACTTTATGTAAAACAAAACTGAGTAGTCATTTTTACCTAGGAGTCCTGTTTCTTATGCAAGGTTTTATTAAGCACAATGTTAATTTTGGCTGATTATACTTTGTGATTAGTTAGTGTGAATTATTACACCAACATGAAGCAGAATATGATTGTTGATCTAATTTAGCTGACCTATGTCCACCTCTTACAACCCATGTACCACTTAGAATGTTTTTTAGGCTTATTTAGATGTATGTACACAATGCACATATAAACCATACAGAAAACACGCACCCGTGTATATGCTTTTTTCAATGTGTTGAGCTGCATTTTAATGCAAGCTAAGATGCTTTTTTTCTGTAGGGTCAAAATACGAAACTTTTTTGGGGGTATTTTGATAGGTACATTGTATCAATGTGCATTGCATTAAAATGCAGCAGGCAGCCTTTTTTTAAAATCAACGAACACCAGTGCACTAGTTTAGTGTGAACGGGGCCCATAAACAGCAATTGTTTTTAGATTGTCCTTCTGTTGAGCCTGGTGTGAACGAGCCCTTTATGCGCCTCATGCACTGCATTTGTTCATTTGGAAATGTAGATCTGAGCTGACTGACTAAAGGGTTACACTGAACCCCATAAAAGAACGCAACCAAGCTTACCAAGAGATTACCCCCATTCGGCATAATCAGGACCAGCAAACAGAACTCTTATCCGTTTTTCAGGGCCTGGCCAGAGCCGGGGGTGATCGGATGTAAACGGACGCATATCCGTTTAGATCTGGCTTTCGATCAGGTCTGCCCCAAAAAGTGACAGACAGACCTGAATGGAATGCCCATGTGAAAGGGCTCCAACTACAAAAGCATAGCACAAGAAGAAACCCACCTTTTTGTTTATGGCTTTATATATTTCCCATTCAGGCCATCTTTTTTCCTAAATCAGACCTCCTCTTATATGGCATGCTAAGGGGAGAGGAATAACTCCACACAGGGCCATAAAGGTCCTCCGCACAGGTTACATACACTCTATGTACTGTATGCACCATTATTAGAGTCTTCAAGGGCCCATAGACAGTAGGTTTTTTTTAAAGAAAGTTTGTTAGTCTCAGTTCATTGGAGTTATGTTAAATGGTCAGCTTAGATGTCAAGAGGAGTAGTTCTTTATGAAGGAACACTTGAAAAGTAAATTGTAGAAGGGAAATGGCCACTCTGCCGAAACTGATGTACTAATGTGATTCTATAAATGCACAATTTCTAGAGATATCAAGAATGGCTTGAATTGGAAACAATGACAGGTTTTCAGTAATATGCATTCTGGGTTACTGTTGTAACAGTTACCTGAAACTAATATTTTATGTGACTTTTGTATTTCATGTAGTTGATGGTCTATATTTTTATTATGTCTGAATTTCATATTTTCTTATGTCTGCATTTCAGATTAGCAGATTCTCCCTCTAGAGCAGGGGTAAACAACCTTGGCATTTCAGCTGTACTAAAACTACAAATCCCATGAGGCATTGCAAGACTGGCAGCCACAGACATGACTCCCAGAAGCATGATGGGAATTTTAGCATCACCACCGCTGAAGAGCCAAGGTTGCCTAACCCTGCTCTAGAGGCTTGTTGTACACACGCTTTGCAATTAGCAGTCTTGCGGAGACCAGATAAGCCATCTGAAAGTTTTAGTTTTCAATACGTCTAAGCGAATTAATACAATAGAAATTAGAGAGGAACACTGACTGCAGATCCTGAAATCATCTCTGAATTGGTGCGGACACTGTCCTTCCTTCTGGAGGGTGGCTACTGTTGTTCACCATGGTCCCTGTGTGTGTACAGTAGCCACCACTCTAAGCTTGTGCCCATGATGGACTACAATCTCAATACAAATAAGTAAACCAAACATGAGATTGTAGTCCATCACAGGAGTGAGCTTGGAGCGGTGGCAACTTTACAAAACACACAGGGACCATGGGGAACAAAAGTAGCCACCCTAGAAGGTTGAAAGGATATCAAAGATAAGTGGCATTGATGCAGTTTTATGCTATAACAAATGAATTAAAGGGATCACTTACATACTTACAACTCAGATGAACTCACCTTGCAGATGTGCTTGTAGTCTCTGCTGTAGACATGAGTCTTGCAAATGCGTCCGTCACTTTGTTGCTGGCACTTGAGCATTCCACTTTCGAAGTTGTCAACGCATATAACTCGGGATCCACACCTTGCAGTATAAAATGATAATCAGCAACTGCAAACCTCAGCATTGTCACCAGTCCAATCAAAACCACCACAACCCACACAAATCTCTAAACATCCGAGTGTTTCGGTTATGGGACATGGGGTTCCAAGTTTAATACATGAAGATATTCCCAGAAGTGCACTGGCAGCTAATAAATGGTTCCGCAACATTTCATTCATGGACTCTTATTTCTAGAGTAATACATCCCCCTTCTCCTGAAGAAAGTACCGTGGGGGATACAAAAAGAGGCTTCTTCGTTGCACATATAGACTAGGGCTCTTATCAGCATCAACACCAGGTCATACATGTGCATCAAAATGATAAATACCTTCCGCAATAAGTTTGTTAATATTGGCATAATAAAAAGGTGCCTTGCACTGGGCGCACTCAGATGTTTACAGAAGCATGTAGAAGACGCACACCAAAACACTCAAAAATGAAACTAATGCCACTACATTAAGCTTGCGGAAGCATGAAGGACACTGAAACCCAAAACACACTGGTAACAATTTGTTTTTCCAAGAAATGGCTTCCTCAAAGGCTGGGAAAAGTAACAAATGTAACAGTATGTTATCACTAAATGACTTACACTAGAACATTGTGATATTAAATCCAGAATGGATACATTTATCAAAAGTATTTCCCTTGTGAGGTTTTTGTGAACAACTCATTTTATGATCCAAAGAAGTGAATCTGTAGCCTGAATCTCTACTTTGTTGTGACTGTTTTATGTTCTTCCTAAGATGCCTCTGTCCTCCAAAGATTAAACTAAAGGCATGATGTACTAACATGTTACTTACCTCTCAGCCATTAGAATCAAAACTTGCCTTGAAACAATATGACTGGTGGCTGGGCAGAAAGAACACACAGGATCATTCAGGCCCGACGTGTTTTCTTTTTTTATTAACATGTATAGGAAAATTCATGAGCCCTCTACTTCCTGTCCTAATCACTAGACCAGACCCGTTACCTTACATGGGTGCTGCCAAGAAAGGAAAATCATGGTGTCTTGAACCATAAAGACAATACTCAGGCCTTTTTCACACAGGCAGGGCAGTGCGGATCGGATGTCACAGTTGTTACATTCATGTCTGTTCAGTTTTTTCCTCCATCTTTCGATGGAGGAAAAAACTGAAGTGACCAGATGCCATGTTGGTCTATGGGAAGTCGGATATAAACAGACATGTGTCCATTTACATCAGATCCAGCATGATCAGGTCTGTGGAAATAGAACACTGTTCCGTTTGCTTTTCCAGACCTGGCTGGAGTAGGGGGTAACTGGGTGTAAATGGACGGCCATAGACTAACAGTGGGCATCTGACTGGGTCCGCCTGTCACTTTCTGACCACATCGGACCGCCTGTGTGAAAAGGGACTTAAATATGTAAACTAAAAGAACCAGTAGATTTACCAACAGGAAACAGGTGCAAATGCCATTCTTTAAACTGCCCTGATATTCATATTGTTTAACTACTAGCAACAACCAGAGGAAAAGTAGGGGACAAAGTACAACTATACTATTTTTTTTTGCTTATGAAGTAAGAAATGTGTCCTTGTTTATACTCTTTTGTGTTATTTTTTTAAAGAAAATAGATCAACTTTGCTCTTTTTTAACAAAACAAAATGTATATTTCAATTACAGTTCTATGCCAAGTTGATTGGGTGTGTAACAAATTCTACACGCTTACTGTGCATGTGCCACATTTAAATACCTTTAAGTTTTAAATACCAAATCTAAACCCAACTACATTTGAGAATTAACTGAAGGTGACAATAAATACAAAGCGAAAGCAAAACTCACTAAATGTGCTGCCAATAAATATGCCCCTCCACCTGCAAAGCCATGAAAGCCCAAAACGGACATTAAACTGACACAAATCCAATCATACTTCTTCACACCCAAAAACAGCAAACAAGGCACCAAAACAGCTCTGCACCATGCCTGGGAAAATGTATAAGCAGCTGACCATTGTCATTATTACCGATAGCAGAGTCAGACAGCACTGTCAATTTTTTGAATACATCTCCTTAAAAGACAGATGAATGGATATAGCATCATAATTTACATGTGACCAATACGCCAATCAGGGAAAACTTTTCGGTGCATGGAGTGTATTTTAACGCATCAGCTGTTAAGTTCCCAGGTATGGCCAGTGACACACGCACACAAGAAAGAAAAATAATCTCAGATGTTTAATACGCTTGGACACATGACTTTCCCAGAAACAAGTTAAATGTGTTAAGTGTGTTAAAAGCATGGTGAGGTCACAGATGTGTTAAAGTGCACCTGTCATTTTGCAGCAAATGCCATATGCAAATGGGAGTGAGAGTTGGGAAGACAGACATTGTCCTTTTCCCCAGATGTGAAAGTATTGGTGTATTGTGAAATGTTGATAAACCTCAACTCCTGTATCATTTATCCCTAAGTACAGTATATACAATATGACATGGCAGCTCTTATATTGATATCTCAAGATGATGAATAAAGGCTGAGCCCGTCAAACCCAACTGTCCCACTAACGTTTTAGTACATTTAACCTGAAAACCAGATAGAGGCAAGAAAATAGTTTTTACGGTAGACATGTAACAAGAGAAATTTGGATGATGCCATGGCTCGTTGCCTGACTGCTATGCTCTTGCTTCAACTCATTGTTGGTCATTGACCTGGCGCGTGTATGCAGATCAGCAAAGGCCGGGAAAAGTCAGTAGTCCTTTATCAACACACTTGTTTTGGGTCAGTGACTAAAAGTACTGTAGCAAGAGGATTAGCATTGTAGCCAGGAAACTAGCATATTCAGAAGGAGAGGTCAGCATTGGCAGCTTCCATGTTTTTCGTTGTGACAGATTTGTTTTAAAATGAAACTCTTGCTCTGTCATTCTTTTAACTGGGGATGGGCTTTAACAATGTTTTCATACAACAACCCTGCATTTATCCTATACAGGTTTGCTTTATTTCCCCCCAACTCCATAAGGACATACTAACCTATCCTACTAAAAGACTGTTTAGCCAAAGGATGTACTGAAAATACCCAGTAATTCTGAGTATGGAGGAAAATACGACTCACTCCTGTCTCGTGACAGTGCTGGTGATTTATGATTGGCTTAGCACAGTCACAAGGGCACAGAAAAAATCCTCAGCGACGTGTAAGCTTTGACTAAAGCAACCTGGAGCTTAAACAGGACTTCTTTTCTTGCTCCCAGCAGCTGAACAAAGGGAAGGTGAGTATGTGCTTTTAGGGAAGAAGGCAATAAAGCAATTAGCTTTAACTGCCTCCGGGCCGGCCGTAGTAGAAAAACGGCGGGCCATTAAGTTCCCCCCCAATTTCAAGTTACACATAAAAAAAGAATAAACCCATACATACACGCATGCAAACATGCGTCGGGGGCGCATACGTGCAAAAAAGACCATTGCGCCCATTGCGCCGCACATGTTACATATCGCCGCGAACGTCGCAGTGAGAGCAATAAGTCTAGGGCCATCAATCACTGATAACACTAAACTGATGAGCGGTAAAAGCTTTTAAAGCGTCGCCTATGGCCAATTTTGGGTATGGTAGTTTTCTGCAATTTCGCGGGTGCGCGCAATTTTAAAGCTTGACATGTTTGGTGTCTATTTACCCGACGTGACCCAATATTTTATATTTTACCAAAAAACTGGTTAATAATAAATGTTTCCTAACATAATGTAAAAAAAAACTTTTTTTAAAAAAAAAGTTCTGTAATTTTTCCTAATTATAATAAAAAATAAAACCCCCAGTGGTGATTAAATACCCCCAAAATAAAGCCCCATCTGTCCCCAAAAAATGGTATAAAATTCATTTCAGTACAGCGTTGCATGACGGAATAAACGTCAGTCAAAGGACTGCAGGGCTGAACACTGAAAAATGGCCCGGCCAGGAAGGGGGTCTAAACACCTGGTCTTGAAGTGGTTAAATTAACCAAGGCAATTTTTTTTTGTCTCATTTAATGTTCTAAAGTTATATATTCTAGATTTAGAAAAGCCAAAAGTGATCCCAAGAGTGCAAACTGCTGCATTAGTAGACTTGTTAGTAGTGAAATGAGAGTAAAAGGCAGGCCAAATATCAATGCACATTTGTAGCATCATATGAAATTATCAATGAACACTTTGAATTCTGGTTGATTGATAATATGCACCCTTTTTCACCTTACACAGGAATGCTATTAGTTTCTAGGCACAAGCCACATAACAATGTATACCTATGTATGTTTTTTTTTTTCCTTTTTCAGTGTTTCATATTTTTCACACAACGTATATATTTTTCATAAACCTTTCACCCACTTAAAAGGAGAAAATTTGTATGTGTACTTTAGAGAATGTTCTGAATTCTTTGCTTTGTTTTTTTCAGCACTTGCCCCTAGAACATGCTGATATCAAGCCAAATCCCTGTTACCCCAACATTACATGTTTCATGTACACTTAAAGCCCAACAATGTGTAGCAATAGAATATTCAATATTGTCCCCTCTCCCCCCGTTGATGAATAATATAACGCTTGTTTTTAACACAGAGTAATACTTACCTTACTCCACAGTCCATGGACAGCTGGCGGTCCCCTCCTGTGTGGGAATGTAGATGAGCACTCCTATGTCATTATGAACAATGCAGGGCAACTGGGTTGGCTGCTGGGCCAGTACTGTATGCGATGACATTGGCTAGCCACAAGACTGGCAAAAAAAGCAGCTTTGAAACAACCAGACATCACAATCAGAACCGATAGAGAGTAAAAATCCTGGACCATGGAGTAAAGTAAGTATTACTCTTTGCTAGATCTTCCCCTAAAAAAAAGCAATATGCTCTTCATCATCTGTACAGGGATGACACAACTTGAATTATTAATACCTGCAGTTAGGCTTTGGCCTACGATGACTATTTTCAAAGAGGTACATATGGATATATATGTTCAAAATGGGCCATTAGAATTAGACCAGTTGCACCCAGGAACTACGATGTATTGATGTGGCATCTTCATTTAAAGTGAACATTCAAAACCAGTGAGTCACTGAACAATAGCAACAAACTACAATATGGCAATCTGGATAAATTGCATGACTTTATTATGGTTTGGTTAAAAATATAAAAAAGGATAGAATTAAGAACAAGTGGAATGCATAACAGTTATTGTTCAAAGACATCCTGAAAACAAGATTGTTAAAGTCCCAATGGTTTTTTTGTTGGTTAGAAAATCTAAGGGATCTTTTAAACTGTAAGTGCATACAGATATCTCAAAACTGACTTCATAACTCGATGAGTACACAGTGAGCCCAAGTAAGTTGAGGTCTATGGTGACCATAACAAATTGGTATACACTGAAGGGGTTTTTAAAAATCCCTGGAGCCAAGCTTCAGCAGGCTGCATAGAGGCGCTCCTGTCCAATCTCTTACTGTGAACATATCATCCTCCCTCTTCATAAACAGCAGCTCATCACGCTGCTTTTTATAATACTTCAGTGGAGTCCTTTACATGTGCTTGGGAAGCTTTGATGTGTAATGTGAATTACAATAGCTGCAGTGAAGCCAGCGAGAAACAGACTTCTTACAGGAAAGCACAGAGGTAGGCAACCTTGGCACTTCAGCTGTTGATGAACTACAAGTCCCATTGGCAAAGACGTGATGGAATTTGTCGTTCCATCACAGCTGGAGTGCCAAGGTTGTCTACCTCTGCTCTAGCAGATGCTAAATGCATATAGTTTCACTGTCGGGCGTTTGGAATTTATTTGATACCTATTATCATCTTACTCTAGTGATTAAAGATGTCTGTGGGCTTTTAATTGACATATATATGTGCATGACCAAGAAACTGAACGTGTTCTTGCATCATTAGAGCTTGCAATCAACTAACACACAAATATAGTACATATATGGTAGCGTGTTTTACTTGCCAAAGTATTTGTATTTTTGTCCATCTATTCCTGAGATTTACAAAGCCCCCTTACATGGCACAGCCAGTTGGGTGACAGCACTTCTAGTTTAAATAATACAATGGTGTCCACTTGCCATCCCCAGCCTTCTAAATGGACAGCGAGTACAGCACCAAATTGATGCCTCTGCTCATTCTGCTCTCTACTATCAGGATGTCCTTATTCAACACATTTACATGCAGTACAACTGACTGGAGCCTTGTGCTGCTTCTTCCCCTCCCAAATGCTGACATATCGAAGATTACAGGAAGATACAAAACGGTACCACAAACTCCTACTTATTCACTTTTCTTAAATGGCTCTTATAGGTCAGGGTGGTGTCATCAATACTGCCCTTCCTACCTTAAGCTGGCCATACGCTATGCGAATTTCAAACAGTTCTTCATGAACCGGACAAAATTCACACAGTGGGTGCCTTTCCAGCTGGGATCCCTCAATCAGCTGATCTAAGGAGCCGGTTGGAAAGTCTTTGAACAAATGGTGCTTTGCAGCCAACATTCCTCCATCAATGCTCTTAAGCGTTAATGGAAGAATCTGTTCTATTTTTTAGCCCGTGGGTTGAACTAAAAAGGCTTTGCATGTTAATGAGAAGATGCTCAGTCTGACCCTCTAGTTTCACATTCAAACTGCTCATGGTAGTTTGGAATCTGCACAAAGGAGTTCACCATAGATACTTCTAAAAAGGTAAGAATTATGTTTTAAAAATATATTTTTAGGTATGCTGTGTGAATGGGAACATATAAGAAACATATAGAGGGGTTCTCTTTTATTTGACTGCAAAAGTGGAACTACACTTTAAGTCATCAGTGGACACCCCTCTAGAAACCAGATAGTTGGTACACATAAAATATACACTCCATGTACTTGCTGGCTCTTGAATTCTGCAGATTTTTACACCTTGCTCTGATAGAACACTCAGAGCTGCATAATAACTGAATTAGAAAGCTTTGATACCAATAATACCAATAATGATGCAGATGCCATCAGAAAGACTGCTTATCTTAAAAGGAACCTCTCATGACCAAAATGTGGGAGCTGCCACTGTTGACTTAAAAGCTTCCTCTCTGCTTTATTATCATCTAAGTCACTAACCTGAAAGTAGAATGTTCATAGTAAGTGTTCCAAAAAACTAAGTAGTAAATCAAAGATATGAACGACAATCCTAGAACTTGTACCTAGAACTATGTCAGTAATGGCACCTACTACACTCATGTCCTGGCAGGTTCAACTGACTGCTGATTGCTTGCCTGTTTTATTACCGCAGGATGACCGCAAAATGGTTATTGTTGTATGTGTGAGCTTTTCCACTGATACTTTAAGGATTCCACGTTATGTGGGAAGAGAATGCGAAAAGAACCACAATGACTACATCATATTAATGGGAAACTAGAAATGTGTTTGACTAACTTCATTTAAATTTTAAACATCTTTCATATACTATCCATCATGATTTCAATAAATCCCTAATTTCACATATAAATATTTAATACATAGCACTTTGTTGGTGAGGATGGTAGGCTTTCCAACAAGAAAGTCTAGCATTGCCCACTCACGTGATGACAGTTTCTAACTGAACATCCACATGGGTCTGCTAACTACAGGGAAAGGGACGTGTTCTTCATCTTACTTAATTAGAATTGAGTTTTGCGATCTGATGTTCTGCTCTTCAGGTCTTTTCAGAACACAGGCTATTCACAACATAGCAATAAGTCAGCAGTGTGGTAAATATGAACGGTTTATATGTCATATTTCATATTTACCCAACTAGAAAAATATTATAATTATAGTCTTGAACATAAATCATTTACAAAACATTATACATTCCTTTTGAGGTGCTTAAGATAATTAGTGGTAATATGCACTAAAGTAAAAACAAAACAAAAAAACAACCAGCTGTCTTGTTTGTAGGAAAGCCACAGTGACTTGCTCATGCTTTCTAAGGCAACCATTCTGACACTCAGCTGACCTGGGAAAGTGGTGGTGCTGTTAAAGCCACTGTCATCCACGGGCCCAAAGAAATCAAGATTCAGGAGAGTGGAACCTCCACTAGCTTGAAATTCAGAGACCACGTTGATAGTCAGCCACAAAGAAGGTAAGCCAGAGGAAGTATTGTGTGTGTAAAAAGGGGGTAAGACATACACTTAAACATGCATGATATTATTACTAAATATGCCACAGTTAGAAAATACCAACAGCTTACATAGTTACTGGCAAGAATGAGCGAACAAAATGCAAGAATTCATATAAAGAAATCAAGATTAGAATAGATCTTGAGACCTTGTACATTGCTATACATTTGTTTTACAGGAAACAAAAGATAAAAAGATACACACAGTTCTACAATTTAATGGGAAATAACCCAGTGTATTTTCACAGTGACTGCCCTGGTCACTTAATGAAGGAGCGATCAGTACACTAGGTTTTGGTGCAGATACCGGTTTGAAGTCTTAATCCAGACACCTAACCCACATACAACATGGTCTTGCTTACCTCAAAGACATCAATCAGCAATTAAGTTTGCACATCATATTGTTAGCCAGCACTGCTCCTCCTGTTCTAATCCTGGCCAAACACAGGAGTCACAAACCCTAAGGAACCATTCATACATATGCATTTTAATATAACCTCTTGCCTGATTAGATAGCTTCGGTAGGTCCTAATGTTACATAGATTTGGTAATTCTAAAGCTGATTGTACAAAGATTGAATGGTCAGTTGTTATTTGTGTTTTGAGCTTAAGGTTAACATTTATTAGCTTTTAAGGCAGCGTGCAGCAATATCTAAAAATGACAATACTAGGATAATGTATGAATTATCATGGATGTAATGTAAAAAAACGAGGAAATAGACAGATCATATGTAAGGAACACAGCCTATAATCCTCCCTTTCAAGAACACGGTCTAAAACAATAAGAAAACAAATTTTTACACAAACAACCAGAATTAAACCCTGGAGGGACACCTTGCTTCTTTAAAACATCTCTCTCTCCAACAACTGTCATAAAAAGAAAAGCTTTCAACACCCACCTAGCACTTACTCCAGGCCAGTCCAACAAATGCTGGATCTAGTCACACTTGGCTACAGAGTCTTGTATGCTCCATCACCACCCATAACGCGTTTCAATAAGAACCTCCGAATGGCTAGTCAGGTACAGCCAGAAGATCGGTGGTCTTAAAAATTAAAGCTTGCAATTTCATTACATACAGTACCTTATTTTAGACCCAGAGATGATCACTGGGCCTCTGTGCATATTCTCAAAAACATAAGAGGACCCTGCCTTAGTACAGCTCTCAAGAGTGCCCAGCCCTGAAGCAAGCAAAGGGCTGGCTCTTTGGAGGAGTAATTCAACTATCAAAATGCCTTTATGGGTGGATACCAGACTGGAGGAGTGAGTGTTCCTGGACAGGCTGAATCTGTATGCAGACTGCCTGAAGTAATGCCTACATGTGATACTAGCCCTCCATGATTGAAAACTGAAATCCAATTAATGAAATGGGAGGGCCAGGGACAGCGATAGTGAGAAAGGTTAGGGCAGAGGATGCTGGATGTCCTCCAGCTAGGAAATGAGGCTGGTTCTGACTTGCTGCAGCTTCTAATGCACATTGTCAGGAGATCTCGGGTTTAAGTGAAATATTTTAATCAAGACTACGTTTACAAAAACATAAATAATTCAGCTAGTTTTGGCTGTTGACATGTAATTCAAGCTCAGCAAAGCTAAGTTCACAACGTTGCCGAATGACAAGAAATGATTAAAGCAATTTATTATCAACAATAAATTTTTTATTTAATTTTTAGAATATATTTTTAATGATTGTACTTATATCATTAAAGCATTTTGACACTGTAAACTAGTCTTGATGTATTTTTCATAAAATATAATAAGTATAACAAACACACTTCAAACCCAGTAAAAGTACTAAAATATACTAAGGGGGTAATTTTGGATCCATTGAGTATTCCTTGGTGTGGGCCAAGCCTGGGCATCCTAGTGTTAAAAGCTGCTAAATTTTACTTGCTTAACTGCGGACATAAAACTGAATTATTTCCCATTAAAAAACAGAAAGCAGAAAATTCTAAGAAGAAAGATTTGAGGTATAAGTAACAGGATGTAAGACAACAGCAAGAGAATGAAACCAATGCATTCAGGCTTTCCTTCATTGACTGACGTAGAAAAGACTCAATCTCCAATACCAGTGCAATGGAGTAAGTACAGTAACAGTCTTAATTAAAAAAAAAAAAAGAGCTCAAGACCTCTACTGCAGTGTATGAGGATACTTAAAATATTATGTCAGCATGTCAAACAGTTTAGCACTACTTGACAATTAAGAATAGGGACAGTAATAAGATTACTGAATGAGGAAATTTAGAGCAGAATTGGAAAGTAAAAGGAATGTACAGATGAATATATAACCAAGCTGTAAACATACCTTGCTCTTCAACTGGTCAAACATCAATGAATAAATAAATAACAGTGTGAAAACATATTGTTTTTACAGGAACTATCTAGTCATACTTTACAAATGCTCTGATTTATAGAAATTTTAGAGTTTACATTAAACAAATTTGAGTTTGAAACCCATAAACATTTAAGGGGGCGTTTTGATTAAAAATGGGTATCCAGCATGTGCCTTTGACCACTTTGTGACACAGTTAATTCCCCCCACAGCCCCCATATTTAACGAGACCAGGAGCTGCATTTACAAATTTCACCCTCAGTACCATCTGCTGATAAAATCTGGTATTATAGTAATAGATTTCTCTGAGGACCATTGTACATTACTAAAGTGGGGTTCAGTCCACCAAGATAAGTGATTTGCAATTAAGATGGAAATCCATTTTAACACTGTACACTCTTTCAAAGACAAGCTGCCCTTTGTGCTGATGAATAGATCTACTTCAGCCCAACTACTCGTGTTGAGAATGGAAAGAGGAAAGAAAGCCTGAATCTCCCAAGAAAAGACTGACAAGACAAAGAAAAGGTTAGGAGAGAGAAGATTGTTTGGTCTGTGAAGCTCTCTTATGTCTAGGTGTGCTGCTAGAGGCTCTACGGAGAGACGTACCATCTAAGGGGTTGGTAAGGCCACTGCTACTCCAGTCAAACTGGACAGGTGGGAGAGATTCCTGCAAAAGAAAGAAAGCATGACAAAGATTACATTATGCAGCTTCAAAAAGAATATTTGAAATAGATTCCCCCCAGAGAGAGGTTGTCCTCTCCAACAGTTCTATAGTAATCCCCTTTCTATTGTTTACAATGCTTGAAGGACTGAAGTCTGACCATACCAGTACAAAAGTTTCAACAGACTCAAAGAGCAGTGTTTTCCAAACTGAGATGTGTACCACAGGTGGTAACCACCTACACTGTGGAGGGACAGTGCAAGTCTCAGGATTTCTGTGCAGAAAACAACCACATATGTGCTCTTATAATATTGTGCTTCCTAGCAGTAGTATGTATAGGCACGGTAAAACAATGTAGAGGACTGTATTTGCTCTACTAAAGATTTAGGAAAAGACAACATTCCGAATGGTGACAGTATATGGAAGTTGGACATGTGGCTATTTTTTCCTTTAATTGTTTGGGTGGCACTCAGACACCTCATTGGTTGTAACAGTGATTCACAAGTGAGCAAACTTTGGGGAAAAATTAGCATACAGAATAATTTTTTCCCAAAGTTTGCTTACTTGTGAATCACTGTCACAACCAATGAGGTGTCTGAGTGCCACCCAAACAATTAAAGGAAAACATAGCCACAAGTCCAACTTCCTTACACTGTCAGCATTCAGGATGTTGTCTTTTGAAGTGCAGTTTTGTTGTTGAAGTGCAATACCAGGTTTAACCAGCAGAATGAGCTGTAAGAGAGCTGGAAGTTATAGCTCAATTCAGGTTAAACCTAGGATATGTGTAAAAAGTAAATTGGTATTAATACACAAACTAGGGTTTTAGTTTTTTGTTTTTTTTAAAACACTTCAACACCTAATGTTTTTAGTATTTATGCAATGTATGGGGTATGATTGTTATCTGCAGAGTCTACTTTAATATGACTGCCCTCAGGATCAAAATTCAGCCTATGGACTGAATGCATGCCGTGCCATGAACCCTATAAACATGATGAAACTCTTCTTTACACATAGTGGTCCTGTATTTTCTATATGGGATTTGTTTTAATCAGTATACCGCGAGCTACAGCTCGCGGTATACTGAGACGCCGCAGCTGGAGCGGATCCCGACGTAGATGACGGGATCCGCCCAGCTGCGTGAGTGACAGCTGGCTCTGCCTATCTAGAGGCAGAGCCAGCTGTACACGCCCCCTCCCCCGTCCGTTCCGCCAGTCAGCGCTGGCAGATCGGAGAGGGGACTCCAGCCCTCCCCCTGTCACGGCAGAGAGCCGTGACAGGATCGAGAGGTGAGCGAACCCGGTATGTGTTCGCTCACCTCCCGATCTACTGAGCCGACCTGTGACAGTCTCATTGTCACAGGTCGGCTAGAACTATGAGGTGAGTGGAAATCACTCATCTCATAGTTCTCCTTTAAGGAGGGGGCCATGGAGTTCATTTTTACCATACATAACCCTGCCCGTACTGTGCTGGCAGATCTCATAATCAGTTGTAAATTAGTTCTGAACACTGTCTGTCCTAACAAAGTGTTAAAGATGAGCGTAAACTGACTGTCTCTACTTGTCCCTCTAAAATTGCTCAGTCCTACATATAATCTTGCTCTAAAAGAAATAGGAAAGGAAGGTAAAAAGGAAAAATACTGCTGGAATCTGCCTTCTACCCATGGTGCCTCCCAAGACATCATACACAGAGTATAAGGAAATTCAATTCTACAAATTAACCTACAGGAACATAAACTACACATACAATTTAATAAAGATATGACCTCCATGAAACCATGAACAAGAATTGCATCCCTCCGATGATCTCTACTACCGATCTCATAAATTGCTTTATTCACATATGGCTGTCATGGAGTGAATGGTTTGTGAGGGAGGGTAGGGATCCGTTTAAACTGCATGGCTATAATTGTTAATATGATTACATTATATAACAAATACAAAGCTTCTGTGAAAAAACTTACAATATATTATACCATAAGTCTAGCTGAAGGAGTGGGATGTGGAGTGCAGGCACCTGTTATTCATAGTAAGAAAGGCTCTAATTAAAGGAAAGCTCCCCAGGTACATAATTAAAGATGTAGCCAGGACTAGGAAGGCTTTAGTTCTCAGCTTTGACTATCTTGGACACAGCAACATACTTATTGTTCATTACAGAGGAAAGCACTGGTCATCTTGGGATGGGATACAAGGTGGCCAGAACCTTACAATGAGGTGGTAAAAGGGTGGACGTCTGTAGGTCAGTTTTTAGAAGAGATCATGTAGCAGAGATGAGAACATCTTGGTGTATGTGCTCCACTGACAATCTGGTGGTCCGGAAACTGAGATTTCCCATCTGGATATTCCAAATTGCAGGGAGCGCCCCTATATTCTACAGTGTGGAACCCCCCATCACCACTGACCTCTAGTCAGCAGTGTAAGTAGGATGCAATTCCATCTAACAAGCAAAAGGAGGGGATTACGGGGCGGCATTATGTGGTGAGATGTCACAGGCCTAGTAAGGAAGTACTATTCTTGCATATCAGATGCTACCCTAATAAGAAAAAAAAAAGAAAAGTAATTTACTGTAAATCTGGCTTATAGTACAAGGGGGAAGTGTATGTAAGTCAGTGTGTGTTAGTTCTCTTTGATGGGGAAGTCAATTAGTAAGGGGTCCAAAGGATCTCTCTGTTAGTTCACTGAGTAGACTGCTTTGCATGGTGGAAGAAATCAGTGATCTACTGCAAATTCTGTCAAACCAGAATTCTTCTCCCTGCAGTGCACTGACTGCTATTATCACTAATGCAGTAATACAGCGGAGTAGGTTGATGGCAGGTGTGGCAACGTATAGTAGTATATTTTATACACAGACAATGTAAAATATATAACTAAAATAGAATGTAGATATGGATACTTAATGACAAGACAACCAATATACCTGCATCTGATCGGAAGAGGAAATGTCATCGGGAGGAACATGAGAAGACTGTCCGATTGAGGCAATTTTCTCTGCAGCAGATAAAGGCTTGAGGGGCTCTTTCGTGGGCTCCAGCATACCCTACACAAAGATGTAAAAGAAATAAATTGATAAGAGAACATTCTTAATAACTTCATAATATAATTTTCTGGAAATATCTGGAAACAACAGGGCTAAGGACCCATGTGATGGTGCTCAGACCTAGGGATTGGCCATGTAGACATCCAGTGCTGTATCACAGGAGGTAGGGAACAGAGTCATATGTTCCCTATACCAGACAGCGGGTATGTCATAGGCCTCTGGGAGGGGCAAACAGGATTGCGGGAGAGAGTTGTCAAAGTATCAGAATATGAATGAGGAAAATACAGGTTTGCTTTAAAACTATAGGGATACTATAGGGGTACTTTCAGAAAGTACATTTTGTGAATTGTTATGACTGTTTGACTAACAGTGGTGCTAAATGCATAAGTATTATCATACATTTTAATCACATTCTACCAAATAATTGTGGTGCTACAAATGAGGAGATTGCCAACAAGAGGTTAAAACAGTACAGTGAGATAAAAATCATCCAAATAATGTAGCTGGTAGGAGATACCATAAAGAGATACACATAGGCTAGTCATACACTCCGAGACCCACGGGCTGAATGAGAAAAAACTCTCAATTCTCCTATCTACACTAACAGCATGGCTAGGGAAATTCCCCCTGGTCTATAGTAATGGGACATTGGTGGGTTAGAATATTCTGACAGTGACGGCAGTGGATTGGTTGTCAAGAAAGTTATGTCAAAATTTCATGTTACATTTTATTAAGGCTTAATTTGCTAAACTGATATGCACAGATTTTTATTGATTACACATACATTATGTACAGTGTAAAGGCAAAAGTATGTAGATACCCTTCCAAATGATTGAGTTCCGGTGTTTCCAGTGAAGCGTTAATGCTACAACATGCAAAGATATTTTAGACAATGGTGAATTTCCACCTTGTGGCAACAGTTTGTGAAAGACTCTTTTCCTGTTCCAGAATGACCTGGCCCTGTGCACAAAGCTGGCTCCATAAAAGACACGGTTTGATGTGGAGAAACTCAGGTGTCCAGCACAAAGTCTTGCCCCTTAACCCTAATAAATTCCCTTTGGGTAAACCGGAGAGCCTTCTTGTTCAGCATTAGTATTTGATCTCAAAATTATCTTTTGGATGAATTGGAACAAAACTGAAAATGCTGTTTTGTACACACTGACCTTATACAAGCTTAAACCTGTGTGTACAAGACTGAAATGCAATTTTAAATACAGGGGGGAAAAAGGAAAAAAAAAAAAAAAAAAGACTCACCAGACCAGCTGCATACATGGGAACAATGACGGGATGCTTCTTGTCAGCTGTAAAAAACTATTTAAAAAAAAAAAAAAAAAAACATGTTGGAGTTAAAAAACATAAATAAAATGCTACAAAACACTATTTATGAAAAAATAGTTTAAGTATAATTTCAGGCAGCTAAACCACATAATACATACACCGATCAGTCATAACATTATGACCCCTGAGAGGCAACATGAATGACAATGATTATCTCAGTACAATGGCACCTGGAAGAGGGTGGATGTATTAGGCAGCAAGTGAACATTTTGTCCCTGACGTTGATGTGTTGGAAGCAGAAAAAACAAGCATGCGTACGTATTTGAGCAACTCTGACAAGGACCAAATTGCGATGGCTAGACGACTGGGTCAGATCAACTCCAAAACTGCAGCTCTTGTGGGATGTGCCCAGTCTGCAGTGGTCAGGACCTATCAGCGAAGGCTGGCCCATATAGTCCAATCCAATAGAAGAGCTATTGTAGCTCAATTTGCTGAAAAAAAAGTTAATGGTGGGTCCGAGAGAGGTATCTGAACCCACAGAGAATGCAGTTTGCTGCGTATGGGGCTGCATTTCCGCAGACCGGTCAGGGTGCTCATGCTGACCCTTGACCACAGCCAAAAGCACCTACAATGGGCACATGAGCAATGAAAGAAGGTGGCCTGGTCTCCACATCCACTGTCAACTTCAGTACAACATTATCCTCCACTCTGACCACTTCTCCGCCCATCTATCTCCAGTATCTCCTCCCCCACTTTGCAATCATTTTTTCCATAGTAATTTTTCACCACTCTCCTGCTCCATTTCTGTTCCTGTGAGATGCAAAGAGCTCCCTCTCTTTCCATCTCACCGTGACTGCCCACTTTTTTTGACCATGCTCTGTTCTGTTCCTTCTCACCAAAGTCAGAATTTTCCCCCTTTCCGCACCTCTACGCTTTCTCGCTCATTTTCTTGAGTCATCCTCTTCGGTGCCCACTCTTCTTTTACTCCCTAATGTTTTTTCATGTGTCCTTCTCCTGTGCCTCCTTCACTCTGAAGTTCTCTCCAGTGTACAATATGGTCCCATGTGTTAAATTCTTGTCCCCAGTTCTCCTTGTTGCTCACCCATGATCCAATCCCATCAACACCCTGTCATGTGCGCTCCATTATAGAAGCCCTCTCATCTCCATTGTTCATTTTGTATATGTCCTTTTGGCCTCCCCTGATCACCCTTCACTCCAACATTTGTTCCTCATTACTGCTGTCCTCCTTACTGCTGGGTCCCTCTCCTGCACATCTTCTACTTTCTTCCACCATGTGTGGGCATGATTTTATCAACTTAAATCAATTTTCCTTAGGTCAGTTTAAAAAGAACAGTGAGGTTGGATTTTCAATCATGTTGTTGTCATGAGGTTGTAGCATGTAAAGTATTGGGAATGATTTGTCCATTTAGTCTTTTACTATTTTTTGCAAGCAAACTTTGATCTTTTGAGTTTTGTGTTAATGAATAATGTGGTCAATGTGCAACACAGCTACAATGTCACTTTAAGAGTTTTTATAAACAGAACATTTTAAATGTTTAACTGTGGATCTTTTTCTAGACAGCAGTGGAGTGAACACAGAAAGAGAAATTTAGCTCCAATCTAACAAAAGATAAAGTACTAGACAGCTCCCCAGCCAAACCACACAGCACAGAAACTGCATTCGATGTGCTTAGTGGGCCACCTGGCAAAAAGTAAAGGCCAAAAATGATTCACCCAAGACTGTGCTCTAAAGCAGTTGATGTCTGCCCTGAAACAGCTAGTTAGCAGGTTCCTTCAAGCAGCTTGCTCCTTCCCTACAGAGCCATTCTCCAGCCGCTCCGTGGCTTTCAGAAACAGACAATAGCGCCAAGACCCCAGCTAACATACTATGTTCCGTGTGTCGATTCCAAGGGAGCACAAGAGCTTTTTGTTGCTATGTGAACCTCCCCACTGGTACTTCAGTCCGAAGGCATCGTGGATATCCTGCAGCTCAACCCATATGTCCAGCACTTCAGGGTGTAACCTTTAAAAAACAAAAAATACAGGTTAGCGAGCTTCCACAGGTTGTCAGGTTTCAGCTCTGTACACACGGCATGACAACGATACATCTGTTTTACAGTGTATTATCCAACATAACCACAGAACAAAATCAGCTATAGGATGTTTTAGTTTAGGAAATGCTTTGAATCATTGTTAATGTCAAAAGTTAATTATCAAAATGAATGCTGCACATGCATTATACAGACAATATTACAAGGTTTAAAAAAAACAAAACACTTCCTCTTTGTAACTACTAAACAATAATCTGTATACAGGCAATTTCCCCATATCTCAACAATCTCCATGACCCTCCGGCTCCATCTGTCAAGTAAGCAAGAGAGAATTCACAAATGGCTTGCAATTACTCACAAACACCTGAAATGTATTGGGAGCTG
>NW_017306279.1:1329517-1349781 GCF_000935625.1 Nanorana parkeri
CCCCCCATTAAGAGAAGGACTTGCTTGTGGACCTGGAGGCCAGAGAGATATCTCTTATTAACCTTTGGGTAAAACCAAGATCACAGCTTCTGCAGCAGCCATGATGTTGGTACCATTTTTTGCAGGTGGCTCCTAGCTGTCATTTACAAGTACTGTAGTTTGTCATTTCGCAAGCACATACAGTTTTAAGGTTAGACATGTTTGGTATCTATCAGACATAACCCCATCTTTTATATTTTACAAAAAAATGGGTATTGTGTTTGTGTGCACTAAAAGTTTTGTGCATTTTTCCTAAATTTTTGGATGGATAATTTGATAAAATATTGCGCAACATAAAAAAATGCAACTAAAATTTTGTTTTTATACCCCAGGGCCTCTGCTTTCAGTAAATATATAATTATTTGGGAGGGTTCAAGCAGTTTTATAGCCAAAAGTTTTGTTTTTAATGTGTGTGAAAGTTTTTACAATTGCTCCGGTAGTCAAGTGGTCAATAAAGTTGTTAAGAAATTCGCCAGGGACACTCTCCATTAAAGGGCATACACAAGAGGCATTTTTTGCACTGATGTTTCCACAGACAAACATTTATGCCAAAGGGTTCTTTGCATGTGTACCAAAAGGAGACCCATTTTAGATATTTTGTGTACAATATCCGCTAGTCTTTCCACACAGAGTAGGGCCACAGGCATGAGTTCCAGTTGCTGGAGGGCAGAAGGATTCATTAGAATACACCCAAGATCCTGAGACATAGCCTTGGACTAAACGGCCAGGGTTTGGCAAATAGACATGGTCACAATTGCAGGTTGCAATGCAGGACCTGCAAGGGAAAGTAAGGCCTTAGAATGGGTTTCAAACCAGATTTTTAAACACAGGGTTTTCCTCAAAAGAGTTATAGTCTTGTTAAGACAGAAAATGGCGGGATTCACAATGGGGACAGACCACTTCTTCAGGAACCCCACCTCCATGTGGTATTGCTTGCAAAGACTGGTTGCAATAGGGAATGCACTGGAAAAGTCTTAAAAGGTTGAGGGCTTTCTAGAAAACCCAGGTAACTTACTTTAGGAGTAGCCAAAGTAGGCAGTTCCAAATCTAGGAACAAAATGGTATCCTTAAGTTTTGAAGAAATCTCATCCGATTGTGCTTCCTCTTGAACGAAGTCCTCAAATACTAAAGGTACAACCGTCCCCATCCTCAGCTGACTCTGTGAAAGCAATTGCAGCCTTCCGGCCCCCCCATGTTGTCAGTCAGTTATCATGCCTGCAATTTTGCCTATACACTCAAAGTAGCAAAGAATTCCTCTCTAAATCATACTGAGGGAGGGTTAGCCCCTGAAGGCTTTAAGTGTGCCACGACTTAAGCAGAGGACAGTGATCCGGGCTATTGGTGTCAAGTCCTTTGGAAGTGACACTGCAAGCTTGAACCCAGGATTGTTGCCCTTGGGCCTATGGTCTGCCATGCTAAATATGCAAGTGAAGAGGGTAATTGACACACTGCAGGAGCAGGATGGGTTAATGCTGTCTGTGACCCAGTCACTATAAGGCAGCAGCTGGCTAAAGGTCTGGCAGAAATGCAGAGGAACTGCTTACAAAACAGCAACATGCATCTCGGTACTTGCAGAGGGCAAAGTTACTGCCAAAAAGTGTGACATAGCTCTTACAAGTCACTTGAAGCACCAACAAGACTGCATGTCACAACCTAAACAAGGCGTGTACGACAATTTTTGGTTTGCCGCAGCCCTCAGTAGGTGCATGCAACAAAGTTCAACATCTGCTGTGACGCTTCAATGGAGAATCTGCGATACAATTTTAAAGTATCACAGCTCACAGGACTTCTAAGCATGACAGCTCCTACACAAAGTGGGGCAATCCCTGTTATTCACCAAGGGTTGTCTGGATGGGCAAGAAGGAGCTTCAGGGACAGGCTTCCACCAAGCTGGCTCAACACATTGCACCATAGGTACCCTGTTTCCCCGAAAATAAGACCTAGTACTATTTTTGGGAATTGCTAAAATATAAGACCTACCCTGAAAATAAGACTTAGTTGTGACCATTCCCAGGGCCAGTGGTGGCATAAGGGGGAACTTGAAGAGCTGCCGGAGAGGCAGGATAGAATCAGTGGTGCCAACTAAGCCAGCGCTAGAGGAAGCGAGGCGGCATCGGAGGGAGCAGAGCCGCATAAGCCGATGCCTCCTCTATAGCGCCGGCTCCTGTCACAGGCGGAGTGATACCAAATGCACTCCGCCTGTGAGGCATCGATAGTGAAAGCGCACTTTGCTCATTCTGGCCAGCGGTTAGCAAATTGCTCTTGGAAAGGTACGGCACCCCTGATTGCCCTGATCACCATATTTTTATACATGTAGACTTTTCTACATGATTAAGTGGGGATTGTTGTACATTAAAAAAAAAAAAAGAAGAAATAAGACACACCCCAAAAATAAGACCTAGCGTGTTTTTTTGAGCCCAAAAAAATATAAGACAGGCTATTATTTTCAGGGAAACACGGTACTTAGGCGAGCGCCTAACGCAGAGCCCAGTGCTCTAGGACACATTACAGGCTGACCCAGCACATTCTTCACAGCATAGTTCAGGTAAGGCTTCCAAGACTATGATGAGTACTGGCCAATCCAGAAGCTGCAAAATGAGCCCCAGTGTCCCTGCAGCAACTGAAGAAAAAATATCTAAATAAAAAAGGTAGGAAAAAGTAAGAAGAAGCCGACTTCTCTCAGAGGAGAGAAGACATCCATTCTCCTAAGACACTAGAAAAAAATGGTGGCAAGTTGTGAGTAGGAGGGGTCATACTGGGCTCTCCGTATAATTAAGAAAAGTTAAAAAAAAAACAACTTACTTTACCCCTTACTAGCATCCGTACTGCAGTGGGCGATGTATTCGTCTTTTGGACAAGATTCTGGGGAATGTGGAAAAGTTTTAATCTCATAAGATGATGCTCCAGCATGAGTGTCTTCTCACAAGATTTGTACTGCTCAACATTCCCTGAGATTTTGCCAGAAGTGTGGCCCCCCATGGGAGAAAGCTGGGTTAAGGCAAGTACATTAACCATCAACATTAGTGAATAAGCAGATCTTGGTTTTTAATGCAAGGTCTACGTTAAAAGAATATATTTTTTTGCTGCTTTGTAAATGCTTGCTAAACATGATTCTCTTTAGACTAGTGTTTACAAGCTGAGATTAACTAATGCCTGTGTGTACAGAGCCTTGATTGACAATTGTAATAATGATCTAAAACACACTGTTGACAACTAGCATCAGCTTCAAGACATGACTTACATGAAAGTAGGAAAATCTGTAGCTGGGTAGAAGCCTCTTTAAAATGTAAAGCAGATGCCCAATACTATCACATGGCTTTTGATCCAACGTACTTTAGAAGCTCCAAAACTGGTATCTTAGCTTTGTATAGCCACTAGCAAGTTGCATTACAAATGATGGTGTACTAACAATGGTCATCTCCCAATGGATTCTACACAATGCATATAACTGCAGGGGTTTAAACAGTGACTCCTTCATTAAAGCCCTGTAGGAGGTGGCAGAAATGTAAATTACGGCAGAGAGATCTCACTACTGGAATGTCTAAGAAACAGAAGAAGGTCTATTCATAGCTAAAATTAATAATCTTGGGTAGAGTGTGCCTTTGATTGAGACCTAGTATGAGCCTTTGTTCTTTCCTATACAGAATAGTTTACTACATACCTGGTTCTGGACTTGGATTTTGAGGTTTCCTCTTGTTGCTCTGTGCATAGCAGAAGATCCAGAGGTGATATGTTTTCTTCTATATCAGCAACAGAAGGAAGAGGAAAACAGGCCTGGATGATTCGTTCAAGATGGCCCAGTAACGAATGCTACAGTACAGGAGAAAACCGTGATTATACATACTCATCGATTGACATATTTAGCATATGCCTAGTTCTGTTCTATTCCTTAGCCCCATCAGGTGCATATATTCTTGAATTGTATTGTGATTATAATGTCTTCCTTATATTGGAAAGCGATGCGCAAACGGTTGACGCTATGTAAATCCTGTATAATAATATAATATAGAGGCATACCTATCTTGTACCAATTAATTGTGCCACAGATGGGCAGATGTATCTAAGAACAGTGAATGATGAGACATCTGTCTGTAGTATCATGCAACTGACCCAGTGTATTAAAGCAGGCAGTGAACATTTTCTTTCTCTCTTTTCAAATGAAGAAAGTGCTTGCTTATTCCCCTCCGGGTACTCCTAAATGGCCTAATCCATGCCTGAGCATTACATTGGGCCATTGGATTAGGGTACTTATGGCTAGTCTTGGTTACCCTACCTGTACATGATTGATGTTAGCATTATAAACAAAATATATTAACAAGCACGTTTATATAATAATGGAAAGTATCTGAGATGGACAAAATACAGAAGCTCTATAGCCAACGCACACAAATAATTACTGCTGGTGACTTACATCAGCTGTTATTTCTCCTGCTGTCAATGTGCTTTTTGGCATAAAATCATGCCAAATGCAATCAGTTGTGTTATTGAATGAGATTGCAAGAGTCATACTATATTATCCAGACTGGCTGTCTTCAGCAAAATAAGCAAGAACAACTGTATCACATGTTCACTGGTGGATTAGCAATCAATGTGTACAGAACAGTTTTCTTATATACCAATTTGCTTTAAACACATGCAAATATAGATCATGTAAATGTTGATGTGCAGCAGTGGCTGATGAAGATTTGCAGAATCCACTGACATTGATGCACACAAGCAAATCTCTTTTGCAGCAACAGCCAGTTAGCTTGCAGATGAGCAAGACTATTCACTTATACTAATGGGGTTCTTGCAGATCATCAGCAAGCATGCACAAGTTTAATTTTTTGCATGCGTTGATCCATTAATTGGTCAAATATTTTAGTGCCTTAAAAAAGCATTGCAGCCGCAATCAGTGATTTCAATTGACTTTTGTCGAAGGAGCTCCACTGCAAAAAAGTAATAAATGTGCATTTTTATCTTTTATGCGGAAGAGTGCATTTATTATTTTTATTCAAAAAGGTGGTATTTCTCTCTAAGCTTTCCTCTTTTAAATGCAAATGCAGTCTAAAAACATGTTTTAAAATAATTACCCCCCCCCCAAGTTGATCTGGAACAAAGGAATTTGAGCTCTCCAATAATGTCCCATTTAATAACAGGAACTGAGTGTGAACATATTTAGTTTGGAAGCTGAAGAGACAGAACACATTGTTGGGTGCGTTATGTCTTTAAAGTAAAGATAGTAAGAAGCAGGGTGTTGAAATGCACAGCGAACTTTATACTCAATAAACCCATAAATAAAGAAACAAGCATAACAGCTGCCCCTTATAGATATAAACCTCCGCTTGTATACAGCAGAGTAAAGCCATATATGCAGGGCTTTAAAAATGTGATGGTGTCTCACCAGTCACTCAAAAATGTCACCAGTCAGCATGACCAGACTGTAGCCTTGCAATTTATGTTAACATTTTTTAGGGACACAGAGATTTCTTTTGGTGGTATATAATCACCACTCTGGGGTGTTTATTTTTTACTATATAATGAAAAAAGTACCATAAATTACGCAAAAAAAAAAAATGTTTTCCCTACGTTATGTTAAAAAACATTTATTCTTACCTATGTTTTTGTTAAAATATAAAACACGGGGTCACCCGTCTTTTGATAGACAATCGATAGACACCAAACATGTCAAGCCTTAAAATTGCGCACACCCGCAAAAATGGCAAAAAATAACCACCCCGAAAATTGGCCATAGGCGACGCTGTAATCACTTTTACTGTTCATCAGTTTAGTGTTATCAGTGAATAATGGCCCTAAAATAATTTCTCTTACTCTGACGTTCGCGGTGATATGCAACATGTGGGGCACAATAGGTGCAACCGTTGTTTTCGCACTTTGGCGCACCAGACGCATGTCTCCAAGACCCCTGTCACCTAGGGACCCCCAAGGAAGCTGATGAAGCAGAGATCTGCTTCACCAGCTTCTGAAGCTGGAGAGTGACAGTAAATGCAGGAAGTGATGTAATATACATCACTTCCTGCATTCGGGGACTGTAGAGGAGCTCGTGTACCGATCTCCCTTCGATCTCCTGTAAAAGAGCAGTCGTGCCGGTCCCGGCCGCACCGGGCACAGCGGATCTCTGGACCGGCAATGGCAGTGACAGCTGCTGCAAATACAAGCGATTGGGCATCTCTAGAGACGCCTGATCACTTGAATGTAAAGCTCCTGGCCGGCTGTTTAATTACAACGGCTGGCCGGGAAGCTACTCGTCCAGCTCCGCCGTCCTCTCGTCACAGACAAGAGGACGAGTGGATTTTTCATGCCCTGCATATATGCCAAAATAGCTTTAAAATGCTCATCAGGCAGAATTACATTTTTTCTTTAGGATTAGGTGTCCTTTACGATGGCCACTGGACCTGTAGGATGAGTAGCCATTTTACATATTGGCCATTTATTATTTATATATATTATACATTAAATAAGTTTATGAACTCTGAATGATTAGTCAAATTCGAAGCCCAAATGGAACAGAAAAGGATGTATAATAACTACACACATTGAAAATGAGGTCACTGTGAGGTGGTCACTTCTGCCATTTGGATTATTTAATATTGGACTATATAATATCTGATATACGTTTGCACTATACTTGCCCCATAATAAAGTATTTTGTAACTTGCTTACAGAGATAATAAAATCACTTGTGCAATTTAATTTGCTGCTGAAACATGTAATTTCCTAAAGTGAAATATAAGAATAGGTCAATCGGGAGCTTAGAGGTAAAAAAAAAAAAAAAAAAAACAGCTGCAGGCTGAACAGGAGAAAACTAACAGATTCCTCCATCCATGCTAAACATGGATGATAGAGTTGCCCTCTACACTGCAGCTGTCTGAAAACCCAAACATTGACTGCATCTGATTGGGGGCAACACTGTTGAACCGACATTTTTCTACCCAGCTCCTTAGATTTTGTAACGGAAGTTTGTCGAGTCAGGTGGTGCTGACAGGGCTACCCACAGCTGAATCGGCCAAAATTCGAGTCATGTATGGCCAGTTTAAGGAGACAGCACTTACCGTATTTGCCGGCATATAAGATGGTTTTGAGACCTTAAAACATCCCCCGAAAATCGGGGGTCGTCTTATACGCCGGGTACATACGGAAGGATACTGTATACTGTATGTAGCTTCAGCTACTCAGCACTGAGCCAATCACGGCAGGCTTTGTATTAATTAATACAAAGCTTGTATTCATTAATACAAAGCCTGCCGTGATTGACTCAGTGGAAGACGGAGGACACAGCGGGGATCGTGGACAAGGTAAGAGACTGTAATCCCGAGTGTGGCTCGGGGTTACCGCTTATGGCACTGAAAATTAACCCCGAGCCACACTCGGGAAAACCGCCATGGATGTTAGTGGGTGCATTTAAACATTATTTTGGGCTATACTCGTCTTATACAACGAGTATAGCCCAAAACCTATATTTTAAAACACAAAAAGTAGGGGGTCGTCTTATACGCCGAGTCGTCTTATACGCCGGCAAATACAGTATTTCTAAATACTCCGTTGACATGGACCCAGAAAGGGTAAAGGGAACCTCCCGCTACTCCATAACTGAAGATCAAACCTATAATGATAAAGTAAGCGTACATGTTTATTAATTACCTGGAAAGCAAGTGTTGAATCTTCACAAACTAAATTTGACTCGGAGTCATGAAATGTAGGCAAGTCAACACTTTCGGAGTTTAGGACATGACTATCAGTGCTTGAGGGTATATCAGTCCTAAAGGATTGCCAGTCATCAGACTTGGCATGGGAGTCTGTTTTTTGATCTTCAAATGCAGCCCATGACGTACTTTCTTCTTGGTCATCCTCAAATGCATTCCATTCTGGAGGCTGTGTACCGAAGTCAGCAAAATCGTTAGAGTCTTGCCCAGTACTCCATTCTTCTTTTTTCTCTAAGGAAACAAAATTACCAAAGTCACTGAATTCATCGGTTTCTCCACGGGGCTTCTGCTGAGAATGCTCTTCGTCAAAGTCGGGCAAAGACAGTTTTTCCGCAGTTACCGTCTGTTCTTCATGAAAAGAGCCAATGTTTATTTCTTTAAAATCCCCCAAATCATCCTCTAATTCATTCATATCCAAGTCTAAAGGAGCATGAAAGTTAGAATTACTTGACTCGCTATTGTCTGTCAAAGGTGGTGGTGATTCTTCAGTAGCAGCATTAAAATCTCCAAATGAACGATCGTACTCTGATTGATCATGAGAAATATTCCCAACATTGGTATTCTCACTTTCTTTCTTTAAATTAAGTGCTAACTCTTTTCTATCCAGTGAATCTTCAGGTGCTAAAGAACCATCACCGTCAAAACTCTGTAACGAATCTTCTTTATTACTAAGTGTAAGTCCGAGAGTTGTTTTGGTATCTGTCGAGTGCGTACTATCAGATATACTAGTTTCAGGTGCCATGGAATTAGTAGGTGGAACACTGCCAAACGTTAGTGTATCCTCTTCTAAAGGAGGACTGACAGATGATAAATCAAAGTTCACTCTGTCTTGACAGACAGGATCATTAAGTACTTCCGTAGGAGCAGAGGTGATTCCATCTTCATATCTACTTAATTTAGTATCAACCTTAATAATTGGAGTCTGTCCTTCATGCAACCCCATGTGTGCTCGCTGCTCTGTATCATCCAAGTCTACAGCGTCTTTACTTGAAAATGTGGCAAATTCTGCAAAGTCATCACCAGGGCTGGGTGGTGAAAAGTCTATGCTTATATCTGTACTATGAGAACTGATCGACTTAAATCCCTTTGAGTGCCCCATACTGTCCATATCTTGTAATCCCTGAGGGTTAGCAGACTCTTCCACTGTAAACCCATTGGTTAGATTTTCTAGACTGTGTATTTTCTCACCATTACAAGTGGTAACTATTTGATCCTGGCTGCTAGATACCAAATTTGCATTGTCAACAGAAGAACTATGGGTTTCAGAGTTTAACTTTGTTTCAATTTCCCCTGAGCTCCCTTTATTATCAAGTGCAGCAACATTGAACTGGGTGGTTTCATGGTTGGTGTTTGATTCAAACACAGATGAAAGTCCCTTCTTAGAACTACTGATTTCGGACACGTTCTCACCGGTTTTAATAGAGGTAAGGCTAGCAAAATTATTTACAGAGCTATCGGTGTAATCGTGTATCGGCAAAAAGTGTTTTGATGGGATGAAGTCCTCTCGGGATTTAGGAAAATTAACTGTATCTAATTCCGCAAATCCAATTCCAGAATTGTTCACTTCAGCGAACCCTCCGAACTCTCCAAACTCGTCATCTTCATCGTCATCTGCGACATTGTCAAGAGGAGGCGGGGACGAAGAGTACATTCGGATAATCTCTGGTTCCATGCTGTATTGGTTTGAGTACAGAGAAATGTTACACCTAAAGAGAAAGGAAAGGTAATTATTTCCAACAGGTCAACATAAAAAAATTTTTCCAGCTTAAAATTATACACTTGGACAGCTTGCTAGACTCAAGAGCAAACAAAAATATTTTTGAATATGCATTAAAGCAGACACCTCCCCCCACCCCCCATTCAATAACACTTAATAGTCCACTCTTTTACTGTGTCACCACATGTGCCACTCCTCATCCTCCTCATATCTTATGCCACTGTTTCAAAAGAAGACATTAATCGGTGGGCAGCGTCTTCTTTCTTGTAGTAAGCCGGCCTACCAATGACGTTATTGAACAAAAACAAGCCGCCCCAGATCTCCTAAGGTACATGCACCCAATCTCATAGGGCCCATGCCTTGCATCAGAACTGGCTCGGCTTTTTATTGTTTAACAACTGCCAGATTTAGTGCTTCTTATTGTTCTATAGCAAGCCACCCCCAGATCTCATACGGGCACATGCACAAGATCAGGAAATATCTCACTGGAAGGCAATGATGTTTATGGATGGGCTTGCAGTGCTGCATGCACCTTGTATTCCCGTGTTTAGGAGTAGTGATGGGCTCAGGCGTGTTCGCAAGCGCCTTGTGCCGAGCCCACCAGGAAGCCGTCAGCGCGCAGGGCCAATCACAGGCACTGAGACATGTTCCCGGTCCGCAGCTGCAGAGATTGGGGAATGTCTGCCTGTGATTGGCCCTGCACGCTGACAGCTTCCTGGCGGGCTCGGCACGAGGCGCTTGCGAATAGGTAATTTATCTGTTTTGCAGACATTCATGATTCCTACATCTACACACAAACCATTACAATGTCAATATTATCACGGTTTATATTTCAAAATGGCACTGGGGAGTTTATTGTAGAATTGTCATGATGCAAATTGCATATTTTAATGTAAATGTGTTAATGTGCACTTAAAGTGAACCTTCTCATTGTCCAATTACGTACACGTAGCGACACCTTCATAATCCACTCCAGAAAGGTTTCAAATGCACTTCTCCTTTCCTCAAAAATGTGTAGTCAAAGCACACTAAACAGTGCAGAGAAGACACCAATATACAAATTGTAAACTTTGTGTGTATAGTCAATAGCAAAGCCCTAATGTCTAACCACTCCCTGTTTACCTATGCATCGAGAGAGTAGCGGCGCATTACTGTCACAGGAAGGGCAAAGGTGTATTTGAAGTGTGGGCTGTGATTGACGGTCTAACTTCACTTACTCCAAGCTGTGCAAGAGGCAAGATGGCAATACCCAATAGCAGAATAGCGGAGTTTCTGGGGTCAGAATTGAGCAGAATTTGTGCTCGCTGTTGCATTGGCAAGTGGTTTATAAACCAGCCCATATTTGACATTTGCGTACTTAGCATTACTGTCAACATTGGCAAAGAAAGGGTTAATTTAAGCTCTATACTAGACAAGGTGATGAGCCCCTTGGAGGAACAAGAGCAGTGGCATCAAAGAGGCACAAAGTTGCAACTTGTATTCCTTTTGGACTGGCAATACCAGAATGTTTCCCCAGTTGCCTGACAGATGTCCTTTAAGTGCAATTAGGTACAATCATTTAGAGTCTACCGCAACACTCAGCACTCAGACCCCATTCACACCGGGGAGAGTCCGCGATCTGAACCGCCCCCTGCACTATTTTTGCCACGCTGATCAGTGCGGTTTCCATACAGGTTTCAAAGGAACCGCACTGATCAGCAAGGTTTTGGGCGTTTTTAATTGCGTTTCAGCGCTAAAAACTCCCAAAACCTCCCTTGCGAGATCAGCGCGGTAACAGTGCTGATCCGCAACCACCCTGGTGTGAATGGGCTCTAACACTGTACCTCTCAGAAAAATAACTAATACTTGGGTACACCTCTCTCTTTCTAAATCTTTATTCATTACTAAATATATGATCTATCCTATGTTCAGCAAACGTGCATAGATGTCACCAGCACACCAAAAAGCCTTTCAGGATTTCAAAATGTTCATTTATTGGAGATTCTTATCAAGAAATAAGAGCTTTTGGGGCCGCACAGGGTCCCTTCATCAGGCTTAGCATTGACAAGAATCTCCAATAAATAAACATTTTGGGGATACTGGCATGAATACGATCATATGTTCAGACACGCTTCATTTAGATGTATTCTTAAAGTCAAGCTGGCAGGTACATCATTTGTTCAACCCACCAGTTCTTCCTAAGTGCAATCACACTATCTCACAGAATTGCCCCCGCTTTCTCTACCCCAGGACCTCCATTCTCACAAAACACATTTGATCTCATTTATCTTATTAAAATATCTGCATGTATGAATCTGAACCTAGCTCTGCATGTACCTATTATCCAAAGTGTATGCTGCAGATGGATATATACAAATGTGATGGCCAGCACCAACAATTAATCTGACTGCTCTGCGTGAATCTTTTACTTTAAAAAAAAAAAAAACTCCTACTGATGGATAGAACATCTAGTTCTACAGATGGGTAACTAGTGAGTTATCCGTCTTTCATCTGCCTGTAGTTTCATTTACTTAAAGATGAACTCCGTATATTTTCGTTTACGAGGAGGCAAATTACAGCCTTTTTTTCGTCCAAGGAAACCAGAACCTGCAATCTTGCTTTATTAGCACTAACGAATGCAGAGGAAAACACACTTAGTACTGTTGAAAGTATGACCTTGAAGAACAGGCAGTACCACAGTCTGAGAACAGAAGGAAAGTAAATCTGTACTACAAATTATCTTTTAAGTTATGAGTCCTTGAATAACCACAGGAACTGTATTTCACAGAACCTTGCCAAGCTTTGTGTTGTGTTCAAGTCATGGAAAATTGGCAAATGCCTTAACTGCAATGTATCAAACAAGACGACACACTACAGGAAACACAAAACACTAGAAAAACAAAACTGCATGCTTACTGTTGGACAATACAGGCAGAAACCAACAATTGGCACTCATTATATAAAAAGTTGGCCACTGGAAATGTGGAATTTCACTTGAGTGTCAACTGCTTATGTCTAATGGATTCCAATAAGCTCACTATGCCACAGATACTGGCTTTGTTCCCTCTTACATTGGAGTTTTGGCTATTGCTTCCCACCTTTTGGATGTTTCCACACCACCTGCTGCATTCTCCAAAACTAAAGCAGATGTAACATGGCATCCCTATGTAATGGCATCACCAAGTGTGAAGATCTGGGAATTCAGCATAAGAATAATAACTTTCCATCATCTACTAAAAAATGATTCCACCCTGCCCTCCACGTTCATCCAGCACTGATTGGAGGGATTGACAGGTGAGGTGGCAGGCACAGCTGGCTCTGCCTCTAAAAGACAGAGCCAGCTGTCAATCAGGCAGCAGGGTGGGTCCCGACAATTTTGTCAGAATCTTTCCTGGCTGCAGTGCAACTCTGCGCTGTCAGCATATAGCGGGCAATAGCTAAGCAGCTTCTGTGGAGGCGCCCATGCGTGCTCATTCCCAGACATGCCTGCAGCAGCTGTGTGCGTCCAAAGACACACACAGCCCTGTGGCAGGCCACGCCCTTCCTTTCCTCCCAGCAAAAAGGGCCTATGGCTCAGTATCCTCCCGCAGAACAAGGCAGTTCGGGATGGAGGATTGCTTCGGGACTGGCTGTGGCGACAGGTAAGTGTGTGTGGGGTGGGGCAGGGGAGGCAAAAAGGAACTGGGCGGTTTTTACCTTAATGCAGAGAATGAGTTAAGGTAAAAAAAAACACCTAGCCTTTAGTAATGCTTTAACTCTTTCGGGGCTGTTTAAACAGACTCCCGGCGACTTTTGCCGCATAACATGGGTGCAAAAAATGAAAAAAAGGGCCTCAGTCATGAAGGGGTTAAGAGCGTTGATCAAGAAATCTTCCGCTGTTTGCATTGAATTCGGACGCCGTCAGAATAGCCAAATGGAGCCGGTCAGCTCTGTTCGTTCAAAGATTTTCCAACCGCCTCCTTTGATCAGCTGAGCGAGGGATTCTGATCAAGAGCCGGCCGAAATTCGTATAGTGTATTGCCACCTCTACACAGTCTTTTCTGCCATATAAAGCCTAGCAATCAGCAATCTTGTTTTTCTGAAGTTTTTTTCTCAGTTTTTAGTATTGCAAACAACATTTCTTGTATTTTTGATAAATATACTTCAAGGATTACAGACTGGAGGTTACCCCAGGCCAAATTAAGTATATAGCTGAAGTGTCAGTGTATGTAAATTAAGAATTGTGGTCACGAGAGCCACTTGGCAAACTGCAGCAATACCGCCCTCTGTGCAGGGACAGGGTGGTAGCAGGCTCTCAAAGGCACATGGCAAATCTGTTTTCCTACCGAATAGTACACTTCAAAGTAGCATCCATGCTATGGCCTTGCAGCTGCACCTTCTGGTCTGATCCTGCTTTAGTATGGAGGCAAACTAGTAATGTGAATCGATTTGTCCATAGAGCATGATAAAAAAAAAAAAAAACACATCTGCTCAAAATGCTTGCTAAAAAAAATATTAAAAAACATTTTCATATATAGACCCATGTTAGTTTAGTATGAGATCTAAAAAAGAAGAGTGAGCAAAACTACAAAATTGCCAAAAACTTATGCGGATTATGTCTGTCACCAGTAGTAGGAGACCGTTTAAAGCTGAACTCTGGGCTAAACCATATTGCCTAAATACAAGAGGCAAGTCTTTTCTAATGTGAATCTTGGTGTATTTCTTCCAGATCTGTGCAGTCATTTAGTGTAAAACTTTACCTCTGTCAAGAAGCTTCCTATAATAAAGACCAGTCACTGCTGCTCTCTCTCCTTGTGCAGCCCATAGTGGGAGGAGTCTGCTGGGCCCCTCCCAAAGCTTTGCTCTCTGCACAAGCTATGTACAGATGATGTCACTACTCTTCAAGAAAATATCTGGGATTTATAAAAGATATTTGTTGCAGACTAGGGCTGCAGATAATGATTATTTTCGTAATCGATTAGTTGGCCGATTATTTTTTTGATTTATTGGATAAAAAAAAAAAAAATCCCATTCTTAATTTAAAATAAAATACACAAATGCAGTGTTACAAGCATAAAGTGGACTTCAGAATAAAACTGCATGCACAATTTTTGGCAATCACACTGCACAGGAACGCACAGCTTTGTGGTACTGTGCCTTCCAGTGAAACTGATTACACTGTGGGTGGGAGGTGCGTTTAGGGTTCCATTAAAATGAATGGCATTGCAACGCACCCTCCAAAGGCAACATTTGTGATGCCAAAACCTACTAAATCGATAATAATTGATGAGGATAGTTGGCAACTATTCTCATTATCAATTAGTTGGTTAGATCCCTTAGCTCTCTCTTCCACACTGGGAGGAAGGCACAGTAAGCAGTGGGTGGGTGCAATAGCTTACTTTAATTTATTTTTTATTATTTTTTACTTTATCAATTTTTATTTTATTATTTTCACTTAACTTTCTTGCTATAACACAGGAGCTAACAAGCCCCTGTATGATAGCATTTGGAAGTGAGAGGTTCCCTTTATTGAACCTGTCACCCCCAATACAGGAGTTCAGGCATGCTACTGTGCTGGCTCTCCTGTGACAGCTGAGATGGGAAGGCAGCTCTCCCTCCTCAATGTTCACACGGAGCAGAGCGGAGAATGGACGTTCTCCACTTTGCTCCCCCGCTCTCCATCATGACATACTTGCCGTGGTCCTGGGTTCCCAAGAAGTGGACCCCACAAACTACAGCAGGGAGGGAGTTGGCCAGCAGGGGGAGGCAGCAGGAGGTGGGGGCAGACCATGGAGGTGAGGGCGGTAGGGGAAGGACTGACAAGCAGGCTAATTAAAAGTGATCTTGTCATCGCCGAGATCACTTCTACAAAACGAGCTGCAGGGCTAAATGTAGAAAGAAAAAAAAAACAAAAAAAAAAAAACTACTGCCCGCAACTGCATGTCCCGGGCGGCGGGCGATAGAAATTCCACACACCTGCCGCCCCTCTACTCCCTGCCGCCCCGAGGCCGGGCCTCAGTGACCTTGTGCAAAATCCAGCCCTGATCATGTACTCAGCCAACATAGGTCAGCATATGGTACACAACTTGCAACAAATCCTAAAACCTTACTGTCTATAAGGGCAAAAAAAAAAAAAACAGGTCAGCAGTACTTATAACATATTTCTATTGATTTCCTATTACTCAACATACACATTCTAGCTTATTTAACAAATCATTTTGAAAGCGGAGAGAAATAACACACAGCAACCAACTGGATTGTTGGTTCAGATAGAATTGGTTGTGACACATGCACAATGCACTTTTCACACAACATTTTGCATCACTAGAAAGGTTCGATTTGGATATACCTGCATCTAAAATAGCATTCTTTATAATCATTCCCCTCTGCGCAAGAATACTGATTCACAAACTATTATTTTGCTCAGTTAAAGTTGATCTGGTGGATTTTACTGTTGAGCTCTCCTGAAATAGGCTTCATGCTTGGGCAATAAAAGAAAGATCTTTCAGCAATTGTACTGTGAATGCATGTCCAATTCTCATATTATACGCTTGCCCAGCCTTACTCCAAACAAAATATCACCTGGGCACACTTCCAGTGACAGGTTAAAAGACCTCTCAGCAGCCTTAAAGCAGAATTGAAGCAAGAACATTCTTTTTTTAGTTTTGGATAGAGTAGGGGAGGGTTATATCCCCGACAGCTTTTTCTGGCCATCTGTGTCCCAAAGGAAAGATTTCCCTTCAATTCCTATCCATCTACCACAACAGGAAGGGCGAGGAAATTCGCCCAGAGAGGGAAATCCCTAGTGGTAAGCAGGGTCACCAAAACAAGTGTCCACATTGGAAGACTTCCCATCTATTCCTGTTCTGATGACAACTCAAAATTTGGGATTTTCTATCACTTTCTTTATCAGTGATAACGGTCACCAGGACAGATAGAGAGGGTGACTGTGTGAGGTAGCACACAGCTTATGTTGGCATCTCAAGGGATCTCTTCCCCATAGTGAGTGTGGTCTCAATTACATTTATTATATTCAAGTCTTATATAGAAGCTAAAACTATTTACATCCCTTACCCTGACCATACAAGTGGAAATGTTATGTAACTTTGAAAGCTTCCAATCAACTTCTGATGGTTGAAAATGACTGCAATGGGCTTCACCGGTTCACACTGGGTGTAAATTGATGGAAAAGAGGTCTTTGCCCATCACTGTGGTGGTGATTTAAAGTGACATTAAACTCAGGAGTTAAATCTTAAAAATGCATTCAAGTACCTTAACAAAAATGTATTTTATGTGTGTATCACTCGGCCGTAGATCCTCAAATCACCTCTGAATTGGTGCTGACACTGTCCTTCCTTCTGGAGGGTGGCTACTTTTAAATAAGGAAGTGGAAAGAGAAGAGGGGAGGAGGGAGTAGGTCAGTAAGTGGGACAAAGTGTCATCACCTTACCATCAACTAAAAGCTTACAGAAAGCTTCCACAATTGCCTCATTCATGGCCAAAATTAATCTACAGTATGACATCACCAAAAAGAGCAACCGTGCTTATGCTAGGGAACATACTGAAATTAAATTTGAATGTACACAGGATAAGCAGTACAGTGCACCATCCATCAGGACCTAAGACATCTCATGTAGACCAACCGAAAATCAATCACTATGCTGGAGTCATTTACCTCTCTTGCTCTTAATAGAAGACTTTATACAAAGCAGAAAAAAACAGGACTGCCCAAAGCTTTAGGCCTGGTTCACACCTAGGCGTATTGCATATGCGCGTCTGTCGCGCGTTTTTTTACCGCGATTCGCGATTTGTAGCGCGTTAGGGACGGGCTGAAATACGCCAAGGTGTGAACCAGACCTATTGAAAACAATGGGATTTTCATGTTTGAGCGTTTTGTAGAGCGTTCGTCGAGCGTAGAACGCGCTACAAAACGTTCAGGTGTGAACGAGGGCTTAAGCAACTGTACTACTTAGGGAAGCTGACAGAGCATTGCAGTGAAAAGCATCTTCTTGGATCCAAACTTTAGTATCCACATGACTTTCACAGCTACAAAAAGCTTAGACTGAACAAAAGACACATAGCAACCAACACTGCAGGCTTATGAAGGGTTCCTGGAATGTTGCTGTGCTGAAGACCTTACAAAACACTAGCACTCACAAAGGCAGACTTACGATGTCTATTGTAGACTCAGCATTCAGAAAGCCCCTCATTCTTCCTTCAAACATTTCACAATCCCCTCCAAACTCCCTTTACTCCTTAAACATCCTTTCATAACCCATCACTCATCGTCCTCCTCTTCACACCTCCTTATTAAGCTTTCTGCCTCGGTCATTCATTGTCTTCATAGCCTTCTCACTCTGGCTGAATACTATTGTCACTCACCCATTATGCTTCCCTCCAAGTTTGGCGTTTTGCAAAAATTGCACTGTGTACTGCTGTGATGCCAAAAATATTTTATTAGAATAAAATATTTGTTTTGATTTCTGGTTTATGTGTCTCATTTACAAAAAGATTTTATTAGCCAACATGAAAACTCGAGAGTTTATAAACAGTTGTGTGAAAAAGTGTTGGCCCCCTTCCTGATTTTTTCATTGTTTTGCACGTTTGTCACACTTTAATGTTTCAGATCATCAAACAAATTGAAATATTAGTCAAAGATAACACAAGTAAACACAACATGCAGTTTTTAAAAGGAAGGTTTTTATTATTAAGGGAAAACAAAATCCAAACCCACATGACAAACGTGCAAAACAATGAGAAATCAGCCAGGGGGCCAACACTTTTTCACACAACTGTAGGTCTAATGGCATATTGCATAAATGTGTACTTCAAGCCAGTGCCTCTGAATGATACTATTGATGGCTTCTTCATCATTATACAGGTTGACATGTACAGGTTGACTGTGAAGAAACTGAGATTTGGAGGAGAAAGGAGTGAGAACTCACAAGAGATTGCGGTTTGAGAAGAGGGATGGCAAGATGGTTCTCCTGATGCTGACAGTCGTATGACCGATATCAGTTGTGTAAGGGACACACATGTTTGTGGCCCCTTTGTGGCAGGGATACTGGCAAAAATGTTTGGTGCATTGGGCTGGTATTTCTGGCACAGACACTCTTGACTATCAGCCTATCACCCTCCTAGACAAACTGCAGTTTTAGACTCTCCATCTAAAAACACCAGGTATGGTTCTAAGAGAACAAGGCAGCCAAGGCATGATTGTGGGTCCAAATATCTGAAGGGTGGCTTTTTTAATGCTCTAATAGCTTTGGATGAAGCCTTCATTTAAAGCGAATTACTTATTAATATGGGTAGGGTCCATAAATGTTACAAACATTATTCCAGGGCTGGACAAATCCCAGGAGCCAGGTAGCCAATGCTGGCGCCTAACTACAGAGGTTTTCTCTAGTTGTGGGCATTGGAGGGGACTACTAAAAAACAAATCCGGCTGGCTACTGGATTGGAGAGACTGGCTTCTAAATTCTATATACATGTGTCCAACCCTGCATTAATTCTATTAAAGTAGAACTAAAAGCAAAACTTGTTGTTTATTTTTGGATGAAGCAAGGGAAGGTTATAACCCATTTCAGCTTTTTTTGCCATCTGTGTCCCATTTGGAGATTTCCCTTCACTTCCTATCTGATAGCCACAAGAAAACCTGAGAGAAAATCCCTTGAAAGGGAGGGAAATTCTCGATGGTCAGCAGGGTCACCAGAACTTTTGTCCCCATTGGAAGATTTCTCATCTCATCTCTTCCCGTTCTGACAACCCAAAATTTGGGTTTTTCTTTCACTTTCAATGATACACTCACCAGAAGTAATAGAGAGGGTGAATCTCCCTTATGAGGACACAGACAGCAGTAAAATCCTGATAGGTGTTTTAATCTCTCTCCACTCTAAACAAAACTAAAAAAAAAAAAAAAAGTTTTGCCTTCAGTTGCACTTTAAATACTACCATCAGTACACAAGCCAGTATCTATTCTGAAATGTATGGTGAGAACACAAGGAAAGACAAAACTAGCAGTTTCCATCACATGAAAATAATCTTCTGGGTATAGAGTTACCATGAAGAAACACAACACCTTCTGCCTTTTTTATAAGCATTACAACTCTCGACAACCCAAACTAACTCTGACTGCCACAAGATATTTTCTTCAAACACAACACATTTATTACAGTGGAAGAGAGAACAATTATGATGGGTAAACCGCAGTATCCCACAATAACAAATCAAAATCAATACAAACTAACTGTTCATCGGTTTATAGTTCCAAGAGCAGAATAAAATGACCGCTGACAGGTTACTATACTTTGTTTTTTTTCCAATGGAACAGAACAAGAAACCATAAAGGCTCATTAGTCTGCATAGAGCTGATATGAAATAAGGAAAAGGAACTATTGAAAAGATTTATTTCCTTACAGTAAAGAAGAGTTAGAATCTTGCATGAGTGCCCGTTCACACATTGCGTTGACCTGTGTTGTACCGCACTGGATCAACACAGGTCATCGCAAGATCAAAATAGTTTTCTTTGTATCCCATTCACATCACAACGTGGGAGTGATGGGTGGTATGCTCCACTTTATCGCAGCCTAGCGGATTCCACCACAGAGCACCGCACGCCAGCGCAGTGGACCACTCTGCTGTGCAGGGAGCTAAATGGAGGGACACATTGTACACGCCATATAAAGTTAAAAGAATAAAATGTCAAACAGTGACAGCTCCAGCAGTGTGCATACTGCCAGAGTTGCCACAACACACTAGCCCATCTCTTAAAACTGAGTGTTTTACCAGACGTGCTAGTATGAACAGGCCCTTACACTCTGCATCCCTGGGGGGGGGGGGGGGGAATT
>NW_017306279.1:1350275-1358281 GCF_000935625.1 Nanorana parkeri
CGGCGCTTATAGTCTGCCCCCCCGGGGGGGGGGGGGGGGAATTTCCTATTGGTTCTATTGTAACAGCAGTGATCATTGGTACAGAAATTAAGGTAAAATCTCTCCATCGGGGACAGAGGCAAAAACATGGGGGAAGATGCTGACACATAATTTCCCAGGAATGAAAAACTGCCACAGAATTTACAAAGGTGTCTATTCTTATGTTGAAGAATTGTTTTTTTGGGGAGTTTAGCGGGAGAATTTGGAAAAACCGACACGAAGGTAGGAGGGACGAGATCTGTGATCCCTGGCTGGAAGATTTTGCTGCAATCCCCAGAATCCAGTGGCGAGCCGACATCAATTCCCATTGGAATGACTCTTTGAAGTTGAAGCGGCCCACTAGTTATATACTTGTTCCAGTTTCACCATGTAGTAATCATAGGATAAGCATGACAGCCAAGGATCTTGCAACTTATTGAAAAAAATCAGGAGGGGCAGCTCCCATTTTTCCTGTATCGAGAGGTTATTTTAAAAGCAACTTGGCCTTAGGGCACAGTGACCGTTTTTTTGTCTGTTTTTAATAGCCACCTCCCATTTTTAACAATCTGCTAATATTCACCTTCACCATGTTACTCTGCTGCTCTGTCTGGGTATGGCAAGCATCTGAGCTCCGTTTACCCCCAGGATGCAGTTTTGGGACCTGAGCGACCAATCACCAGGTCTAAAAACAATGTCACATGGGGCCAGGAAGCATGTGTCCTATCAAGAGAACTTATTGCCCTAAATGGGTAAAAGGTAAGTTTTAATTAAAGTTAGTCATATTCCCATATGTTTTCCCTCTACCTGCAGGTAATAAAGATTATTTCACAACGAGGTTTGCTGGGACATGTAGTCCAGAGATCCAGCAGGAACACGACAAGGAGCTCTTGCTTGCTTTAAATACACTCCCATACAGGAGTATCTTCTTAACTCTAGAGCTTCTGAGTCATGTGATACAAACATTGAGACAGTAATTAAAGCCCTATTCCGGGCAAAATACAACCCCCCTCCCCACCCCCCTCTAACTCATCCTGATGGATTTTTCCTTACCTTGTCTTGTGAAGCAAATTATACACACCTAATTCCCTTATCCAGGTCCCGTGTCGTGCCGTTTTCAGGTGTGGGGAACTGCTAATCCATCTCAACACATGGACCCTTGACAGCCAGTCCCCTACCATCCACTTGCGATGACATCACTCCTCTTCTGGATCCCGAGAGGATCTCGCCACTAGACAACCAATAAAAAGTGTCCACGTCTAGCAGGCAGTGATGTGGACACCTGAGGATGGACCCCATGCAAAGTAAACAAAAAAAGAGAAGACTCATGACCTGGAATTCATGTTACCATGTTTTAGATAAGTAGATTTTTTGGTTTTTTTCCCCCATCTCCATCAATCATTTGGGGGCGGTGGGAAGGGGGACAGAATTACCCCGGAGATGGGCTCTAATGAGTAAATTACAGTTCTGTTTATTGTCCAGGTTTTTGCTTTTCTTTTTTTTGTCTAACGGAAGCCTAGAGTTCAGCTTTAATAACTATTCTGTTTACACTAGTGATCTCATGAGATATGGAATATTACAGAAAGAAAGGGCAGTGCCTGGTCAGAACATCAGATCTGTTCCTTTGTTTTCTGTAGTATAATCTCGGCTTAAAGTACAAATCAATAGCGTGATGTCTTTCCGTAAACCTGGCCAAGTCTCTCGCTCTTCAAGAAAGAATTCCTAATACAATCAGAAGAAAAGGACTCTATCCATTTAATCTCAGACTGTCTAAAAACGTACACAATTTACCACCAGAATATTAACTAGATGTTGTTTAGAGCGTTGAAACCAGACGGCCATTCTTCTGTTGTCCTTATAATGTTTGTTTGGGTGGCCATAGAGCTCTGGGTGCTCCTGGACCATGCCATTAAAGGGTTCCACATCCACCCATCCCTTGGCAGCCATTATGATGCATAATTGCAGTCTGCAATGCTCTAAACACCCTACATATATAGCCGACAAGTGGAACAAGGATATCCGGCGGTGTGAGAAGGCAAACCCTTTTGAAAGTAGCTTTTATGTGTGTTGCATTTATAGCATGCTGCACTCTTTTGAACTGCAACTTAAGCTGGGCATATACTGTGTGAATTTCAGTAGGTTCATCAAGAACTGGACGAAAGTCGCATAATGGGTACCGCTCTTGGCACTCTTGCCCGGCATCCCTCAATCAGCTGATCGAAGGAGCCGGTTGGAAAATCTTCAAACGAACAGAGCCAGCAGCCAATGACCCGGCCTCCATCAGAATACAATGAAGGCACCAGGAGATTGCTTGATCAACGTTCATAAACGTTGATGGAGGAATGTGTTAGATTTTCTACGTTCAGCCCGCAGGTTGAATGAAGAAAATATTACAGTGTATGGGCAGCTTTAGATCCATGGTGTGAACTATGCTGATTAGCTCACATGGATTTTGGATGGTCTATGCAGTAGGAATGCGTTCAAAAATGCATCCCACTGCATCTGGTGTGAATGGGCCCTTAAGGTATTTAAATCAGCCTACAAAGCATTTAAATACATTTTAATTTCTATAGCCTAGTTCACAAAACCAGGAACATACATTGATAAAGTTCATAATAAAAACAGTATGTGATAGATGGAACTGGCCTGCCATGTGCTTCCTTGGTCCATAAAAAAAATCTAGTTGGAGTTACACTTTCATTCCAAAAGGAGCAACACAAACTCACGCGTGGTACATTGAAGTGGTATAGATTAGAGGTGCACCGAAATGGAAATTTTAAAACCGAAACGAAACCGAAATAAAAAAAATGTTTTTTTATTTTGTAAAATCTTTTTAATATTTTATTTCTTTATTTTTTTATAAACTTTTTAATTTTGTTATATATATTAATAATTTAGGACACAAAGTCCTCTATCTTTTTTTCTGCAGCCCGTTATCAATGAACAGGAATCCTCTATGAGTGTTCCTGTTCATTGATAACATGAGGACATGGTATGTTAACTATACCTACAACTATGAATGATCATGAGGAGATGTAGCTCACCTCCCATTTATTCATATTTGATGATATAGTTAACATACCATGTCCTCAATTATCTATAAACACTCAGCGATCACTGATGTTTGCATTGGCTCTCCTCTCTGACACGCTGTCACAGGAGGCAGATCCAGCGGAGCAGGGAGGTGAGCTCAGCCTCCTTTGACAGCGCTGGCTGTCTCCGCCCACACACCGCTCTGCAGGACAGTGATAGGCGGCGGAGCGGTGTGGGAGGAGAAACGCCGGCCGCTCACAGCGCTCTCGTCCTGCAGCGCTCGGCCGGCTGTCACTTTCTTTTCTCCCGCTGGAACACCGAGCAGCGCCCAGCGGGGAGAAAAGAAAGCAGGGATGCGCCGATGTATCGGCCAAAACATGGCTCTTTCGGCATTATGCCAAAAGTGCCATTTTCGGCCGATATATCTGTGCATCCCTAGTATAGATCAAAGTAAGTTGGTTGCGCATCTCCGTGTACTGTGGTCTTCTTTGGACAGACCCTACGATGGTGCAGTGGGTCCTGATTTCCTCCTGGTGCACGACAATGCCCGGCCTCATGATGCAAGAGTATGCAGCCAGTTCCTTAAGGATGAAGGAATTGATACCATTCAATGGACCCCACGCTCGCCTGACCTGAATCCAATAGAACACCTCTGGGACATTATGTCTCGGTCCATCCGACGCAGCCAGGTTGCACCTCAGTCTGTTCAGGAGCTCAGTGATGCCCTGGTCCAGATCTGGGAGAAGATACCCCCGGACACCATCCGTTGTCTCATTAGGAGCATGCCCCGACATTGTCGTCATACAAGCACGTGGGAGCCATACAAACTACTGAGCACCATTTTGAGTTGCTGCAATGAAATGAAATTATGAAGTGAGTGCTTTTCACTCAGCCTCATAATCTGAGCCGACCTGTGACAATGAAACTGTCACAGGTCGGCTCAATAGATCGGGAGGTGAGCGAACACATACCGGCGCTCGCTCACTTCTCAATCCTGTCACTGCAGAGAGGCGTGACAGGGGAGTGACTGGATTCTCCCCTCCTCTGTCTGATCCTCCAGCGCTGACTGGCGGAATGGACGGGGGAGGGTACAGCTGGATCTGCCTCTAGATAGGCAGAGCCAGATGTCACTCACGCAGCTGGGCGGATCCAGACATAATTGTCGGGATCCGTTTCAACTGCGGCGTCTCAGTATACCGCGAGCATACTGAGCTTTGGGCAACAGGAGGACTCTAGTTTTAGTCCTCCCGTTACCCTTTGGAGAACTATGGGGAAAGGCTCCAACCCCATAGTTCTCCTTTAACCCTTACAGTAAGGCTAATGGTGCTTGTTTTTTCCTAGGCACTAAAATAACAGTTATACTCACAAAAAGCTCTGAGCCGGCCAGCTGTCACAGCGCTCCCTCCAGCCTGTCTCCTCCTCCCAGCGTCCTCATGTCTATACATGTCTATAGAACGTGATGATTTACGGGACCTTAGACTGCTGTAGAGGAGGGGAAGAGAGGCTGGAATGACTGGTCTAAGGGCCCAGTCACACCATATCCAGTGCATTCCAATGCGGTTTTTGCCCGGAACGCACTGGATTGCATAGATCAAGCTGGACAGCGCAGACAGCTCCCCCCCCCCCCCCCCCCCCGCCGCGAGCAAAAAAAACAAAAAAACGAGCAGTTAACCCCCCCTTGCTGTGTGCACTGCAAGGGTTAATAACTTTTTCCTGGAGTTCTTCTTATATATGGTGCATTTATAAGTGATATAACACTTGTAAATGCACCATTAATATGTAAATGGACCTGAATCTTTTGACGAAAGCACATAAACCTGTCAAATCCCCCAGCAATTAGAGACCTTGAACTTTCAGCTATTTTTGCCAACTCACAACGGAGTGGAACTTCTTGTCCTTAGATTATTTAAGGTTTGCCAACTCCAGTATATCCATCATATAAGTATTTGTTGATGGCCTGGCCATTTAAGTAGAGTTCCAGGCAAAGAACAAAAATTTAATTTGAAATATGTATATATGAAATGTTTTATTTGTCAATTTGTGTCCAACCACTTTTTTAATTCATACACCTCTCCCAGACAGCACAGCCATGACGATGACACCACTTTCTCTTTCACAGTTTGGGAAATCTGTGGTGCCACTTACCTAGCCCCAGCATGATGACTGGACAACAAAGAAGTAGCAAAACACTAATAAGTAGGGGTACATTTAAAATTATGGCCACCGAAACATATCTGCCAAAAATGCCACTTTTGGCAAAATGGTGAAAGTGCCATCTTTCAGGACGAAAACTGCGGTGCATGCTGTCAGCGCTGACACAGGAGGCTGGGCTATCTTCCTGCACCACCAGCCTCCTGTGACAAATCAGGATGGAGAGTGGGGGTGTGGGGGCAGAGACAGCTGTCAGCTGTCACAGGAGGCCAGGCCGGTTTGACAATGAGGGTTGAGATTACAAAATAGACCGAGCTCTCCTCCACGTACTGCCCGCTCTGCATTCTGTGACAGTGAGTCAGGATGGAGAGCGGGTACAAGCACTCAGCGATCAATGATCGTTGACTGCTTGTAAATAATTGAGGACAGAGTATGTTTACTGTGTCCCGAATTATGAATGCATGGGAAGTGATCTACATCACTTCCTGTTCATTCATGATTGTGGACATGGTAAGCATACTATATCCACAAGTTATGAATTGACAGGAACACCCAGTATAGAGGATTCATGTTCATTATAACATGGGCTACAGAAGAAGAAATTGAGGACTCAATCTCTTTTTCTATTTTAAAAGGGAAATATTAGGAGTCTGTTTAGACCCCTGATATTTCTCCAGAGCCCTTGACAGTAAAGTAAAAAAAATGAAAATATTTATTAATAAACAAAAAAAATATATAAAAATAAAATAAAAAGTTTAGCAAAAAATAAAAATAAAATATTTTTAAAACAAAATTTAGAAAAAAAAATATTTTCTTTCTTGATAACTTCCCAGCATGCTGAGCCTAAGAAGATTTTATTCTGAAATGGTTAGATATTCAGAAATCCATTCATCGACACTTCAGTCAGCTTATTTCAATACCGTCCATGGCTGTGGATTGTGTGAGCGGAGACGAATAAAATATAGGACAAAAGTATAGTGAATCTAAAATTCTGACACAAACAAACAGGAATGAAAAAGAATATAGCGATTCCTTGAGAGATGAATCCATTGCACATGTATACAAAGCCCACTTCCAGTTGGAATGTAACTGATCAAGTTCTTGTACTTTTCCAGACTCAGACACCGGAGAACAGACGCAGGCTGACTGAATATTTCATAGGAAGGATCAGGTGGCACCTATCTATCCCACCTCCACCTCCACAGTCACAGTCCCTCCCACTACCAGACAAACAGGTTCAGCAATGCTAAGTAAAGACACACAGAACAGTCAATATCAAGGCCTTATTCTCACTGGAATATCAGGGCTGGCAGCAGATTCCTGCCGGAAGAATCATGGGTGGTTCCGGTGAGCTGCGGTCACTCATCCTGGTTAAAGCAATGACAGACTGACCGGAGCCTCCGTTATCTGCTTCAGTTCGCAGTTATCCATACATCCACCGGTTACCTGTGGATAGGGACAGATGTCCGACCCTGGATGCAGACAGATTTTGGGTCAGTGTCAATTCGTTTGAGACGCTTCTGAGGTTATTAAGAATTCCTAGATGGGTGCATCTGACATGCAGTTGACCTTCTTACCTACATGTGTCCTGCTTCAAGTGTGTTTTGCGATCCCCTAGACTTGGGTGGGAGGGCAAAACCCATCTGCATGAACAAAAGCTCCATTGACACTGACCCTAAAGCTGTCCACTCACAGGCAGAGTATAGTAAAACCCTCTATAGTCATACAGAGGGCAATAAAAACCTGACAGAGGCTCTAGCTATAGTTTTGGTTAAAGATGAACTCTAGGGCCACCCCCGCACTGTAAGGGTTAAGTGCTCGTTTTGGTCAAAGCTATACTTGCTCTTAGACCAGTCTCTGGAGCCTCTCTCCCCCTCCGCTGCAGCAGTCTAAGGTTCCATAAATCATCACGTTCTATACACAGTGTATAGGACATGAGGATTCTGAGGGACATTCTATTGCTGAAGCGAAGGAAGAGACCGGCGGAAGGGAGCGCTGTCACAGCCAGCCGGCTCTAAAGATCGGGTGGGTATATCTTTGTTATTTTCCTCCCTAGCCGGAAACAAAACACTGAATCCTTGCAGTGTGGGGGTAGCCCCACTCTAATGGTTAATCATTTCCCCTGGAATTCAGCTTTAAAAGTTGTGCTTTATTCTCTTCACATACAGGCTAGGGTAGGTCATTCTGAAAAACCCCAAGATTAAGGAGTCTTGTTTTGCATGCTTTAGGGTAGAGCTGCAGCTAACGATTATTTTCAAAATCGTTTAGTTAGCCGATTGTTAAGTTCGATTAATGGGTTAATCGGATAAAAAATTAAATAAAATACATTTTGAAAAATGGCTCCAGTGATGGACTACTAGTTTGTATTGAGATTGCAGTCCATCACAGGTGCAAGCTTGCAGCGGTGGAAGTAAAAAAGAAAAAAAAAAAAAAGTGTGGTGTGCAATATAGTGAAATGAAAAGTGTATAATTATACAGCAATGAATGCAGAATGGCACCGGCTATAGAGGACTACAAAACCCAGCAATATTACATTATAGCTGGCGGTATTCTGCATTGCGCTGTATAATGTACTATTGCTAGGTGTTGTAGTCCTCTATAGCTAGTGGTATTTGGCATTGCACCACTGTATAATGTACTATTGCTGGGATTTGCTGTACTCCTCTATAGCTGGTGGTATTCTGCATTGCGCTGTATAATGTATTATTCCTTGATTTGTAGTCCTCTATACAGCGCAATGCGGAATACCATCAGCTATATAGGAATACAACAAATCCCAGCAATACATTATACATACAGTGTATAAT
>NW_017306279.1:1361559-1415403 GCF_000935625.1 Nanorana parkeri
CAATGTACCATCAGCTATAGAGGAATACAAATCCCAGCAATACATTAAAGAGCACCATGTGTGGGAAAGTGCAGGCTTACCTGAGAAGTCTTCCAGCAACTTGTTTCTGAGAGCGGCCCTGTCTATCGGCGGCTGTCATCCGCCCACACCTGCTCCTCCTTACTACATCTCCCCGCGTCCCTGTGCCGATCATGGATTTGTGCGGTGTGTGGATGCGGGCGGGCGAGTCTGGCAGTGGCGAGCGTCAGGTGGGGAGGAGGTGTGGCGCGCAGCGTGTGTAGAGCCGTGAACAGGGCCAACCAATCAGAAGCCGATTAATCGATGATTGAAAAATTTGACAACTTTTTCAATAATCGATTATGTCGATTAGTTGTTTCAGCCCTACTTTAGGGCTCCTGTATATAAAATGTATTTTATTACAGAGCCAGTCAAATACCAGAAGCCAATGTGCACAAAAAATAAAAATCACAACGGCCCTTGACTTTTAACCTTTTCTATTATTCTTAAAGGGACCCTGTCATCAGACCATTTCACCCAACTACAATTTTGTGCAGGTAACATATTTTATAGATGTTATTTAACCAATGAAAGCAAGCGGAAAAAAAATCATCTTTGATGGAAAGGTAAAACTTTGCTTTTGAGCATTTGAAATACTCGTTTCTTGTGCGCTTTTATGATTTTTTTTAAGCTGGTGATGGGATCTCTTTAACAGAAGCACAGAGTTCTTGAGGTCTTGAAATGTCATAATGGCTTCTAGACTGGATTTGACTAAAGCCAAACTCTAATAAAAGAGCAGTAAAGCCAAAATTATTTTTTGCTTTACTTCTCCATTGGGTCACAGGACTATATTTACCAATGTCCTCCTGTGATCCAAAGTCAGCATCAAGCGGGCTACTGGCATTAAATGCTGACAGCACAGGAAAGATCCCAACAGTATTGTCGAGAGCCACCTGGCTGTGTGATTGACAGCAGCCCTGCCTCTCTAGAGCTCTAAGTATTGGGAAGAGTGTATTTTACTGTACCTGCACCTCTTTAATTCACCCACTTCTGATCAGGTGCATTATGGTTTTATTGTAGAAGGTGCATGTCTAAAACCGTTCCTGTGTTCAGCTGTCCCATAGACTCGAGAGGTTCGGGGACATTCAGTATTGTCTGACAGTCCTCAGACATATATTCAGAGCTTAGCTGGATGTCCTGGTTTATCCTATGCAAAAGGGGAGGAAGGAGGCTCTCCATTAGCACATTCTCATAAGAACAAATCAATAACAAGACAAGGTTTTCTAACCATTTTTTTACCCCCAATAGTGGCTGTTAGTACCCTACGGACACAAGTCAATTGCCCGACCTGGCTGCAAAAAATGCTGGGTTAAGCAACTATCATTTTGTGCCATGACAATTTATCATATATACATCATAAGAGCTCTAAGGGTGGAATGTAAATTGACCTTAATCATTCTGCACAGAAGTGAAAAGTACATAGCATCTGGGTTCAATCCTTTATACTAGCAGAGAAGCAGGGATTTTCCTCCTTTGAACGAGCACATCGCTGAGACTCTCTATCTACTTCGCTCACAGCTGAATACAGTCCTTAAGCACAGTAATCTCGGTCCCCCTTTTCACCACCGAAAATAAATAGGTGAACCTTTCCAAAAACTAGAAAATCTCTGTGCACTAAGAGGCATGTCTGATACTTAGAGACTTGTGATCACCCTCTAGGCACCCTGTACATGTATATCCTGATCTGAGCAGTGGATTCAGGCTTCATGGCCATTCTAGCGGAATGATTTATACTGAAGAGCAGATCCCACTCTCTGGAGAACACCGGTTACACCAAACTGTGCCCGCCATTGTAGAGCCTTCAATATCTTATGGCGGCATCTCTGCAAAGTCATGTGACTAGTTTTTTTCTTACCTCCTGGCACTTTTTATTTTCCACCATTCATTAAAGAGTTAATGGAGTTATGCTTGCTGTAGTCTCCAAAAGAAAGTGAAAATGAGAGGACATTTGTAAAACATACTGCTGTGCTTTGTAAATATGCTGGAAGATTTTTCTCTTCCGGTATAGCCGTAAAAATGCCATATCGCTGCTTTAGAAAATCAGCCCCTCAGGCACAAACTGCTGTCCATGAGTACTTATCGTTATTGTTATCCAACGCTTTGTGCTTGCTCACAGAACAGGAGTAAAGTGGAGGGGATTTGTTACAATTCTGTAATAACTTCTGCCTCCTTGTCTCACATAAGGGTATGAAAACCAAGTACGACACAGTGGGCAGCTCTGTACCGAGCAGTGAACATATAAAGGAAGTGATCAGTCACAGTGCTGACAGAGGTCTGGGTTTGCAAAGTAGTGAGAGTTACATATGTAAAGGAAATGTTTAGGAGGCAGCTGTTACTGTGACATGGGCTGCTGAGCACTGATGTTACATTTTTACCAGAAGTGATCACAGATACCAGACAGCGATATAGTTTATAGAGCAGTGGGTAGGATATATAACTAGAGCAGTGGTTCTCAACCTGTATAGCCTCAGGACCCACTTTTGTCCTTGGTCATTAAGTTGCACCACACTGGAACATATGGCATTGTGGTACTGCATGTCCCAATGCAAGTGATCACACTGTGGGCAGGGGGTATGTTTGGCATGCCATTCACATGAATGGCAACGCAACTAACTTCCCGCACCAGCTCCGTTGTTGCCATAACCCCCAGCCCACCCCATCTCAACCTGACACTCGGCGCTAGGCAGCATATTTTAAATGGCTGTTTGGCACGAGAACTGTGTTGCGAGCTGTGGGGGAGGCTGAGGAGATTCTCACCAAGTGCAGTGGAAGGCATGGGGCGACCCACTGAACATTGAATCGCGACCCACTTTTAGGTCACAACCCACCAGTTGAGAACGATGGACCTAGAGGATGTCATCATTGACACCAGTGACAGCTATATGGTGTACTGAGCAGAGGATAGAATACATACCTAGAGGATGTCATCATTGACACCAGTGACAGCTATATGGTGTACTGAGCAGAGGATAGAATACATATCTAGAGGACGTTATCAATGACACCAGTGACAGCTATATGGTGTACTGAGCAGAGGATAGAGTACATATCTAGAGGGTGTTATCAATGACACCCGTGACAACTACCGTGTTTCCCCAAAAATAAGACACTGTCTTATATTTTTATGGCTAAAAAAAACACACTAGGTCTTATTTTCGGGGTAGGTCTTATTTTTTTTAATGTACAACAATCCACACTTATTCATGTACAACAGTCTACATGTATTCATGTAAAAAAAATATAGTGATCAGGGCAATCAGGGGTGCCGTACCTTTCCAAGAGCAATTTGCTAACCAATCGCTGGCCAGAATGAGCGAAGCGCACTTTCACAGGCGGAGTGCATTTGGTATCACTCCACCTGTGACAAGAGCCGGCGCTATAGAGGAGGGATCGGCTTATGCGGTTCCAGTGCCGCCTCGCTTCCTCTAGCGCCGGCTTCGTTGGCACCGCTGATTAGCTCCCGCGGCTCTTCAATTTCCCCCTTATGCCACCACCGGCCCTGGGAATGGTCACAACTAGGTCTTATTTTCGGGGTAGGTCTTATATTTGAGCAATTCCCGAAAATAGTACTAGGTCTTATTTTCGGGGTAGGTCTTATTTTCGGGGAAACAGGGTATATGGTGAACTGAGCAGAGGATAGAATACATATCTAGAGGACGTTATCAATGACACCAGTGACAGCTATATGGTGTACTGAGCAGAGGATAGAATACATATCTAGAGGACGTCATCATTGATACCAGTGACAGCTATATGATGAACTGAGCAGAGGATAGAATACATATCTAGAGGGCCTTATCAATGACAACAGTGACAGCTATATGGTGTACTAAGCAGGGGATAGAATACATATCTAGAGGACGTCATCATTGACACCAGTGACAGCTATATGGTGTACTGAGCAGAGGATAGAATACATATCTAGAGGGCCTTATCAATGACACTAGCGACAGCTATATGGTGTACTGAGCAGGGGATGGTACATGTACCTAGAGGGGGTCATCACTGACACCAGTGACAGCTATATGGTGAATTGAGCAGAGGACACATATACCCATACAATGTGATAATAGACACCAGTGACAGCTATACAGTATGGTGTACTGAGCACTGGATGGTACACATATCCCTATAGGATATGATTATAGACACCATTGACAGCTACTGGGCAGTGTATGGTACACATACCTATAGATTGTGATCAAAGGCACCAGTGACGGTTTACTGAGCAGTTGATGGTACACATGCCTATATGATATGATCATAGACACCAGTCACAGCTTTATGGTGTACTGAGCACTGGATGGTACATAGACATACAAGATCTGATCCCATAGCCCAGTGAAAACAACATGGTGCTGAAATTATACAGCACCACAAAAAGAAATATGAATGTTTATTTTCCTTGTGATAGGACATGATTATAACACTATCCAGCCAGTTTGGCTCAGATCAGGTTAACATTCCCAGGTACAGATATCTTGGCCTGACTAGCCAGGGAAAAGAACAACTAGCCATCTTGGATTTTTTCAATCAATTGAAGTTGCGCTTCCCAAATTGCTTCTTCAACAAAATCAAAGCCCAGCGTCCCTCATGGGCAATTTTTGCTGGGTGCTCTTCCTAGACTCTAGTGCACCCATGTCCTTATCGGTGTGTGACCACACATTACCTGCGCTAGTGTTACTACACTTTACTTGGGATGATGTGTGCGGTCTGTACATGGAATCTGACTGACAGGCGCAACAGCCAAAGAAGCCAGTTAGTATCTGGGGCCTCAGGCTCACACCCCAACCAGGCTGTCAACTAAGCAGCACTAGTGCAGGTGATATGCTGTAGAGGGGAAAAAAAGATGTCAGGCAGCCGCCAGGCACAATGGTAAACATATATAGGATATAATATATTTTGCATTAGCAAGAGAAAACCCACAAATATACATTTTTATGAGAATGAAAAATATTACAAGTACCCCAATCTATCCATAGAAAACTGATCCCAATTTTCACTCCACATCTGCACATTCGATCTTATTATCTGGTCCATTGCATTTAGGTTTCATGCCCTTTTCTTTACCATCTACTTGTCTACTAGTTACTTCAAATCTTGATTCCTTTCTTCTCTTTTATCCACCCCCATAGTAACATCATAATAGTAAAACCCCACACAACGCTCCCCCACACAGCCGCTTAGCTACTGCTTCATCCCACCAGCCTGGAAAAAGTTTTTGGAAAGAACAATGACAATGTTTATAAAACACACAAGCCTCCATCGTAGTTACTGCTATTTCCAGTAAACTTCTGTGAACACTTTCTTTTGTTTTATGTAATCTCACCTACCCAGGGGACCAAACCCATAGGGGCTGATGAACACGGCATTTCTCTAGTAAGGTGCTAAAAAATAGGGCACCAACTGATATTTTTGAGCATGTAATGACTATTAATATACACAAACCCCATCGATGCGCACACATTTTTACCTCCACCTACAGAGTCACGTCACGGTGCACTTATCACATTGTGCATTTGTGGACTTATTACAGCACAATGCTTTGATACGGAGTTCTCAGACAATAAACATTTTCTTACATGCATGTTATCTTCCTCTAAAGATGGCCATATACTCGGCTTCTAGCGCGGATGGGGGAATCTCCAATGCCAGGCTACTGTATTCTGACAGCCAACACCCACTGTTGTCAGAATTCCCAAACAGCGACTGCAGACAATTTTCTGTCCAGCTCCTGAGCCGAAAGTCAACAAAATGGTGCTGACAGGGCCACTCACAGCTCAATTTTTGGCCGAGTCAGCAGTGGTATCTTAGATAAGCTACCATCCCAATGATTGTTTTAGTTATCTGTAAGGGTGACATTCTTCCCATTGATCATTAACGCAAGGGGGCAATACACCCACCGCAAACGCAAGGGGGCAATACACACCAGCGTAAAGGGGCACTACACCGACCGCCAACGTAAAGGAGCACTACACCAACCGCCAACGTAAAAGGAGCAATACACCCACCGCCAACGTAAAAGGAGCAATACACCCACCGCCAACGTAAAAGGAGCAATACACCCACCGCCAACGTAAAAGGAGCAATACACCCACCGCCAACGTAAAAGGAGCAATACACCCACCGCCAACGTAAAAGGAGCAATACACCCACCGCCAACGTAAAGGGGCAAAACACCCACTGCCAACGTAAAGGGCGCACTACAATTCTGACAGTCTTTGTTTCTTTTCTGCCCTTTATTATTTGTTTAATTTCATTATTATAACAGGAAATAATACTGTTGTATAGAGTTATAGAGCAGCCACATGTGGATAAAGGATGAAATAAACGAATAAGACAAGTTACTGTAATGCTAGTGTCCTGTAAGCTGGAGATATAATAATTGTTAGCAGGGATTCCCTGAGACAGTTATTTTAGAAGTTCCTTCTTGTTCTAAAGGTTGAGAAACATTGCGCTGGGCATATACTGTATGTTACAATACACACCTTGCTATGTCACCACATGGAAGAACCCGCAGTTTTGTTTCAGCTGCTGAACTGCAAGCCGCATACAAACCTGTAGTCCTTCTTCTGCAGGAGGTTGTCATGTTCTTATATAGCTCCACAAATAGAGAATAGAAACACACATTTCCTCCTTTCCTCCACTCATTGAACACTGCACTCCCATCTCATTTTTTTAACCAGCCTCGTCATTACTCCTTTATATCAAAATCATTAATAAACAGAGGGATTCTACTCACAAAATGGGCTGAAGCGGAGAGAGGATTTCCCGGCTTCACAAGGATGTCCCTTCCAATGAGTAAATGTAATAAAGAAAGACGGAACAGTGGGAAGAATCAGAAGTGGGTCACAGATCTGAGCTGCTTTAGAAGAGGAAGTGTAACTGGCTGTGTCATGTACAGTGTGCATAAAAATAGTTATGGCAACATCAATGTATTGCAGCAGTAGAGGAACTACAAGTCCCAGCATGCAATGACAGCTGCTAAGCTGGGATTTATGCACTTACATGCAGAAAGATAAAGATCCAACTCTTAGGCCCCGTTCACATATAGCGACATACCTTTTGCAGCGGATCCGCACGGCCGGGATAGCGCGACTTTCGGGGCGACGTTCCAGCGACGATCCAGCGACGGTAGCGCGACCTTCCCCGTCGGGCTCCATAGAAAAAAAGTAAAATCGCGCAAAATCCGCCGAAAAAAGGGTCCGGTTGAAGCGACTTGCGACCGCGACGAGCGACGCGCGACATGGAGTTAAGACAGCTCCATTGAATAACATTGGCCGGCGACTTCTCGCGATATCGCGCGGCAAAAATGCGCGATATCGCGGCGGAAATCGCGCGACAATTCGCTATATGTGAACGGGGCCTTACTTGCAGTAGCTCACAGTGTTTTTTATAGTTTGAAAATCTAAAAAGTTCCAAAGCATGTCATACTGTGAACACCTGTGTGCCTGGTCAGGAGCCAGAAAAGCACTCCGACTGGTTAGAAATACAGGTGCCTGTCAAGTTATCTAGACCAGGGGTAGGCAACCTTGACACCGCAGCTGTGGTGAAACTACAAATCCCATGGAGGCACTGCAAGACTCTAACAGCCACAGGCCTGACTCCCAGAGGCAGAAGCATGATGGGATTTGTAGTATCCACACCGCTGGCATGCCAAGGTTGCCTACCCCTGATCTCTGCAGTGCAAATCCAGGACTGTTATCTTAAAGGAGAACTATGAGGTGAGTGCTTTCACTCACCTCATAGTTCTAGCCGACCTGTGACAATGAGACTGTCACAGGTCGGCTCAGTAGATCGGGAGGTGAGCGAACACATATCGGCGTTCGCTCACCTCTCCATCCTGTCACAGCTCTCTGCCGTGACAGGGGGAGGGGCTGGATTCCCCCTCCCCGCTCCGATCCGCCAGCTGTCAGCCACGCAGCTAGGCAGATCACGGCACAATTGTCGGGATCCGCTTCAGCTGCGGCGTCTCAGTATACCGCGAGCCTAGGGTGACGGGAGGACGCTAGTTTGTGTCCTCCCGTTACCCTAAGGAGAACTATGGGGAAAAGACTTAACCCCACAGTTCTCCTTTAATCCTTCCTTCACTACCAGGTACATCAGTGACGTGGAATAAGCTTGACCATATCAGGTTTCAGGAAGTGTACATGCCTGTTCCTGGTCAGTGACTCATCAAGTGATGGTGGAAGGATAATGATGACAGCTTAGAGCATACACCTTTAAAAAAAAAAAAAACAAGTCAGTGTCAGCAGTTGCCTTATTGCTTTCCTGACAGGTCCCTTTAATAGACTGGAGCCAAGATGGCTGTTGACCTGGCTCTGACCTGCTGGCTTCTGCAAGTCACAAGTTTTGTTTTTCAGAAATGGATCCATTCCTTCCTGGACGGGAACTTTTCACCTGTGTATTATCTGCAGGTCTCTGACTCCAGGCTGGGAGATGTCTGATCGTGTATAGGGTACCCAGCACTTGTCTGATCTGCTGCTTAGTGACTCACAAACACAACTTAACCCCATCCTTCCTATGCTGCTATGTGCAGCTGATATTTCTGCTCTGCTGCTTGGGACTTGTAGTTCCGCCTTACCTTGAGGGCAGAGGGTTGTCCTGTTCTACCATAACCCCCAGATGGGATGAATAAGCACACACTCCGGCCTGTCACCTCACCTTGTCCCCTTCTCCCGGGCCGCACAGCTCGGGGGTGCCGCTCATGTCGATCCCTCAAGTGTCTCCGATCCGCCGGTCAGTACGGGGAACTCCACTTCCTAATCCTCCGGGTAACCCCTGGGCTCACGGAAGAGTCCACAACACACAACCTCCTCCCCCTCCTTCTCCCGGATCCGCCTTCCCGGCATCCACCGCGGCCCGGCCGTGCGAGCTGGAAGGAGAATTCGCTGCGCAGGCAAAGGCGGAAGTGGAGCAAGCAGAGGGCGGAAGAGGGGCAGCTGTCAGGAGCGCTTGCCAGTCTTCGGGTCACGTAGCGTTAGATGACGTCACTTCCGTGTACCTGCACATTGTTGCTTAGCCTTTACACCGACTTTGTCGAAGGGTAGAAATTTTAGGCATATGCCTTCCGAACACCCAGAAATGTATTACCTGCCATGCAATTTAGAGGTATTTTAAGTTAATAAACTTACGGGAGTAACAGCTGCCGCAATGTGTAAATTTCCCCGGATGACGTAATATCCGAAACGTCTTCCCCGTGGCATAGTAGTAGACCGGATGTGACGCAATGGCTGGGCCGGTATGATGCTGCGCTCGGTGAAGGCTGCTGCTAATGGTGAAAGGGGAGGTCGGGGTGTACGCAGCGACAATGCAGTAAGTACCAGGAGGGGAGCCGATGGACGTAGGGGGCGGGGATTTGTTCGACTCTTGTTTCGACTCCTGGCTTGTCGTGACCACCTGTGGAGCCCCACAAGTCTCAAGTCATCCTGTCAGCTTCCCGACCAGCTTTGCGGCCCTTGTGCTGGGGTCTCCAATGTACTTCAGAGTAAGGAATATGGCTCAGCTATGATGGCTCATCTGCCTGGAACCCAACATTATTTGTCAGGAAGCTCGTGTAGTGATCTGAGGATCATTGGTGTCATTATTAGGCAAAAGAAGACAATGGGGGAATTTATCGAAATCTGGAGCAATTACCCATGGCAACCAATCAGCTTCCCAGTTAAGATTGGACAATGAAACAATGCTCCAGATTTTGTCTGCTCCAGTTTTTATAGATTCCCTTTCATGAGCTCCTATGAACATAAAGGACTTCCAGGATAAGAAGGGAAGTTCAGTATAGTTGTTCATGTGTTTGGCTGTAGTGCTCTGTAGAGGCTTTCACCAGCCTTCCTTGGGGGATGTCAGGTTATAGTGGAACTGAAGACTAACGTTTTTGTCGATGTGGATAGAGTGACTCATAACACCCAGCAGATTTTGTTTACCATCTGTGTCCCATTAGGGAAATTCCTCTTCACTTCCTGCCCCATGGTCACAATAGGAAGTGGGAGGAAATCACTCTGAAGTGAGAAGGCCAATATTGTCACGAGAACTAGTGTTCTCATTGGAGGATTTCCCCTCTTCACCTGTTCTGTTGAGAGCTCCACATTTGGGGTTTTCTTTCACTCTTGGTCTTGTTAATGGTCACCAAGACAGAGAGGGTAAATCTCCCTAGCGTGAAGTATGGCCGGTGTTTAATTCCCTCTCCGCTCTATTCAAAGCTGAAGAAACCTGGCTTTAGTTCTGCTTTAATGGGTTTTTGTTTTGGATAACAATGTTTTTTACAGACTGCTGGTCATGTGGGCTGCCGAGACTGAGGCTTTAAAGCTGAAGTCTGGGATAAGTGAATATTGTGTGAATCCAAGAGCCGTGTGTGTTCTTACTGGAATGTTGGTGTTCTCTGTGTGTTTCTTCCAGATCTGTGCAGTGATCCAGTGTGAAAAGAGCTTCCTGTAATAAAGACCAGTCACCGCTGCTCTCTCTCCCTGAGAAGGGTGACTGGTCTTGTCTCTGCCCCCTCCTGTAGTGGGTTGATATGTACAGCACAGTGATGGTATCACTGCCCCTGTTCATCTGGGTTTGTAAGGTCCTTCGCTGTCTATCCTTTATGGCTAGTCAGGAATATATGTAAATGAAAACTTGCCTAGACTTCGCACCAGGACGAGCATTTTTTCCGCACATTCGTTGCGTGTTACAGGCGTTTTCTTTTCATACGTTACAACGTTTTAAGGCTCGTTTTCAGTTGTCCAATGCAAAGCAGTCTCAATTGCAGAAACGCGAAAAAGCACAAAAATTTGCTGATTTGGCGCAATTCTATTGAAGTCTATAGAGCAAAACGAGCTGATAAGCAGCACAATAGAAACTCGTGGACTATTTTAAACAATGGGCATATTGGTATGTGATCGGCCCCCTCAGGAATATATGGGATTTTTAGTTGTATGCATTTCAGCGTGGAAAAAAATCACGCAAACGAAACGCCCTGGTGTGTATGGGGCCTAAAGCCCATGAGACGCTGCATGCGATGCCGTGCGGAGCAAAGCTGTGAGGCACGGAGCTTCGAATGCAGTGTGTGAGCTGAGTGCGGCCAGATGGAAGGCGGCATCTTCAGCCAATCTGCGCGCGCGTAAGAACCGAATGGACTTCGCATCGTGACACGGGTTTATACGCGCAAGCCAATTTGACTGAAGATGACATTTTTAATCTTGGTACGCTTAGCTATGAGAGTTCTCGCAAGCTGACCTGCCGGATTGAAAATGACATGACACAAGTAGCCACCACTCCAAGCTTGCTCCTGTGATGGACTACAATCTCAATACAAATTAGTAAACTAAACATGAGATGGTAGTCCACCACAGGAGTGAGCTTGGAGTGTTGTGACTACTTTACAACACACACGGGGACCATGGGGAACAAAAGTAGCCACCTGCAGAAGGAAGGACAGTGTCAGCACCAATTCAGAGATGATTGGAGGATCTACAGCTGAGGGATACACAAATAAGATACATTTATGTTAATAGTTGAGGTGCTTGAATGTATTTTTAAGATTTAATTCTTGAGTTTAGTGTCACTTTAAGAAGATGTGCAATAGACTGTCATCTGGGTATGTCTAAATCACAGGTATTGTGCAACAGTCATTTCATTTATAGTCACCACAAGGCAGTTCCGCTTCTACTATGGTGCTGTTGCTTTTGCCTTTTCTGCATTTCTCACAAAGGTCAGTTATATCAGTATTCTTAGGCTGGGTTCACACCTAGGCGTATTGAATATGCGCGATTCGCGGTAAAAAAAACACGCGACGGGGGCATGGCCGGGATGTGAGACTGAGCAGACGTGTCTCACTGCAGCTCCCGACATCAGTGAAACGCGAGACCAAAACGCCCCAAAGAATTACATGTACTTCTTTGGGCGTAGGCCGTTTTGTATCGCGTTCGGACGGGCGGAAATACGGCACGATGTGAACCAGACCCATAGAATACAATGGAATTTAGATGTTTGAGCGTTCGTCGAGCGTTGAACGTGCTACATAACGTTCAGGTGTGAACCAGGCCTAAGACACATTTCCGAGGTCTGGATCCAGCTTAACATACAACGTAGCTTTTCCAGGGTTTCCAATATTTTATGCAATACTAATGGGTACTGACACCTTCTTTATAATAGTCTTTCATTGTTTCTTATGGAGCAGAGTGTCTACAGTTGCACTAGGGAAGAGATGCCAGTATTCATGGGCTCCTGAGATATTGCAGTGATATCATTTTATAAATAAAAATTACATTTAGAAAGCCTACCTAAAAAAAGACAGAACCATTGTGAAATCCTAAATAAAACGTTCAGTTTTGTAGTAATAATGGTCGTTGTTTCATACATTGGTATATTTACACCATACTTGTATGTAGTTTAGGCTTTAAAGTTTGTCTTTAATCTGTTTTTATGCATCATGATAACCCTTATGTACTTCCCATTACTTGTGTGTGTTGCTATGCTTGCTGCACGAGAACTATCTGTTTTTATAGCCTCTATAATTTATTTTTGTGTTTTTCTATTTAAAGGTCTGTTACATGTGATGCAGATGTGTTCGTAGGATAAGCTTCAAGTCAGGTGAGTTTGTATTTAAACCAGCAAGGGTTTTAAAGTCTACTTTATGCAGCGACAGTTGTAGCAGATAGAAAGTAATGTCTGATAGTCTTTATAATTTAAAGTACATAATGTCCATTTGTCCTCAAACTAACTTTAAAGGATTGCAATCACATAAATTATTGTATGCTGTTAACTGTATTCGGTTAGCGTATGTAATGATCATGTTCACCATAGGAACTCGGACAACTCTGTCAGTCTAGCCCTGTGAACATGCTTGCAGGAAGGAAGGAAGCGCACAGAATGACCTCATTAGTGTGCTGTTTGTTTTTCTTTTGTCCAGTCAGCATTCTGGAAAGTGACACAGTTGTATTCTGTAACAGTGAAAGGGATGTCGCCACTCATGGCTTTGCTGTGCGGCAGAGTTGTATAAATCACAAATTCACAGAATTGATCACATTTATGTACTGTATTTCAGTGATCTGATTGAAATTTCACTTTGAATATATAACCAAATAAAAGGGATCTTTTTTTATAAACAATGTGGAGTTATTGCAGCTCTAAGATGCAATATGTGCTGTAAGCAGTACAGGTCTACCTAAAGGGAATAAGAAGGCATTTATTTTACATTTGTAAGTCTCTTCTGCAAAAAGAAAACAACAAACTTCTACCTGCCTGTTAGCAGTTTTATTTTGTTTCTCTGTGCACTGAGCTGCGCATGCAGCTCAGTGGACAGACTCGGCAAGGTCCTGTGCTGAAATGAAGTAACTTCTGTGCATATACAGGTGAAACTCGAATAATTAGAATATCGTGCATAATTGATTTATTTCAATAATGCAACTTATGCGGTGAAACTAATATATGAGATAGACTCATTACATGCAAAGCAAGATAATTCAAGCCGTGATTTGTCATAATTGTGATGATTATGGCTTACAGCTCATGAAAACCCCAAGAACCCCAAATCCACAACCTCAAAAAAGTAGATTATTACATGCAATCAATAAAACAAGGATTGTACATAGAACAATATCGGACCTCTGAAAAGTACAAGCATGCATATGTACTCAGTACTTGGTTTGGGCCCCTTTTGCAGCACTTACTGCAATGACTTTTTTAGCCAATCAAGAGGCCAAAGATCGGGTGAAGATTGAAGTGACGGCGATGTAAGGGGAGCTCAGACAGCATGCATTGCTGGAGGGGATTGCTTCGCTTACAGGGTAGGCCGGTCTTAATGTGCTAGTATGCTGTGCAAATAACACTTTACTTCTGCTTTAAATAGACGTAGAGCTCCAGTCCCCTTAAGTTGGAGATTGAGCTTCCATATATTTCTTGTTAGCAGTAGACCCAACAAGCCCTCGGTTATGGAATCGGAGGACAAGCACTAGGAAACAGCTTGGAAAATGTTGTGCATCCACATTTACTTTGTGTGGGGGTCCCATGGGCTTAACAGAACTCGGTCATTTCTTTTATGCTTCTAGCACCAATCCTTGAAGTGGTTGTCATGAGTGTCTAGTTATCTAGCAATGCTCTAATTATGTGTCTAGTGCACACTGGCTGGCCTGAAGGCATTTCCGCTTTTTGTTTCAAACCTTGATATTACCAAATGACTTTTTATTTTTTCAAATGTTCATATATCTGTGGTTATCGGAGTTCATATATGTGCAGCTATGAGCCTGCAATCCTTTCCTCTAAAGAGTGAATCCATTTGTATGCGGGTCATACAAATCTGTATTTTTAGATTTTGTTTTAGCTCAGTAATTAGAAATGTCATGTGAACTAATTTCTTTAACTTTTACTTTGATGCATGCTCAGCGCTTTCAGAACGTTAATATGTTCATATCTCCTCTGCCCCACAGCAATACTCGTCCCTGGATGCCCATCTGTGTATGATAGCTGAAAGAATTTACCATGAGAATGGCTGGACAGTTCCGAAGCTACGTGTGGGATCCGATCTTGATCACCTCCCAGATAGTGCTGATGCAGTTCATCTACTACACCTCACTAGGCCTTTGGATTGCCTCTGTGGACTTGCTGATTCGCTATAATCCTACACTTGACCAGATATTTCTTTATGAGAGTTTAGGATTTTCTTCAGTACATGGGAGAGTCTCTATGATGGCTTTCATTCTGAACTCCTTAACGTGCGCCCTGGGCCTGCTGTACTTTATCCGCAGAGGAAAGCAGTGCTTAGATTTTACTGTGACTGTTCACCTCTTTCATTTCTTTGGATGTTGGATTTATAACGCCCAGCTTCCCAGCACAATCACGTGGTGGCTACTGAACATTGTGTGCATTGGCTTAATGGCAGTAATTGGGGAATACCTCTGCCTGCGGACTGAACTCAATGAGATTCCTCTAAACTCCGCTCCTAAATCTAATGTGTAGATTGTCTGAACTCTGCATACCTCCCTATTGTTGACACACTTCAGTATTTCTTCTCCACACTGTTAGATTTCCTAATGGTTCCTGGAGTCTGTTTTAAACCAGTTCTGATGTACAGTCTACAAGGTACAGAACAACTGAGTATACATGCATTGAGCAAGCATACAATTCCATGATTTGAAATCCTCCACATTTGCACATATACACTTTTTGTTTTTAATTGTAATAGCTACTGACATCATGGGTTCCTCCTTGGTGCTTTAATGAAAACAGATACAGTTAGGGAAGACAGGACATTTTCTGACACCTAAAAGTAGACTGTTGCTCATTTGTAGTGAATCTCAATATGATAAAAGTTAAAGATTATTTTTTTGCACATTTCTAGTTATCAAAATGTTGACTCTGAATGCAGGTTTAGTACATGCAGCATTTTCCCCGTTTGAGGAATTCCCAAATATTGCAAGCACTTTTTCTGACTGAATGCACAGCTGTTTGAAACAAAGAAGATCATGTACACTGTGATTAGCACTGGGTGATATAAGATCCCTGATATTCTAAAGCATTTCTTTTAGGGATGCACCGATACCAGTGCCGATACTTGGCATTTTCATGAGAACTAGCAGGGTTGCAGCTGGGACCTGGCTCAGGCGCTCCACCACTGTCCTTAAATCATTAGTCTGTATTGTTTTAGAAAAACTGCCACATGGCAATAAACAAAAATGTATCAGTACCTGTATGTGTGAGTACTTGGACAAGTATCAGTACTTGTATGTGAAAAAAAGGGTAACTGTGTATGTGTGTAATATAGATATATAGATATATATATATATATAGATATATATAGATGGATAGATATATCTACATAGATATATATCTATATCATATAAATCATGCATTGAACAACATGGATGTACAAATCCCAGGCGCTCCGTATGCTCCTTACAAATGACAGCGGCCTCTTAACTTTTGAATTTTTCTCTAGTCTAGTCCCGGAGCTGGAAAAGTACTTGTACCGAGTACGATACTTGGTATCGGTGCATCCCTAATTTCTTTATCATTTTTATTTTACAGTTCAAACACTATTCAGACTTTCTGAAAGATCACGGCCCATCATCGAGGTGTTTGTAATGCTATCATCTCAGGTGTTAAACTTTCACACAATCATAGGGGTTGTCATTAATGAAAGTGCCAGGTTCCTATGTGAACTTTTATTTATTCAGACCGGAAAAAAGTATTTCATGGCTCTTCATGAAGGCCCGTGTTAAAAAGGTTTGGGTTTGTGTCAATTGATATTTGTTTCAGATCCTTTAGAATTCATTGACGGGTGCATTTGACCTCCTTGCATATTGCCTGCGTCAGTCGGGTTTTGCATTCCCATAGACCAGGGGTGGCAAACACAAGGCCCGCGGGCCGAATCCACTTTGTATGGGAATACAGAACCCGCTTCAAGTAGAAAAGAAAGCCGGTTGACACAGGTCCTTCAGAAATGAAGTTAAGTTACATTTTATTCTTGTTATGCACCCCAAGTGACATAATTTACCTCCATTTGGGGATTACCCATGTCCTGGCAGCCTATTGTAGAAATCCTAACGGGAGTGCTACTGGACTTTCCCTACCGTGCTGATCTTCAGCTGCTGTGGGGGGTTAACAGGAGCCACTGCCTTTGTAAATGAGTCTATAAGTTGAATTGTGCCACTCGCCCGCCCCTTCCTCCTCTTTCCTCCATTCATAGAAGTTGTACTATTACGATTTTTTTCCCCACAGTACAAAGTGTGCTAAAATTAAATGACAGAATCCACCTCCTCCAATGACAGGTCGCATTGCATTGTGGGAATTAACCGTAGAGCTTTTATGAATAAAGGAAAGAGGAGGAAGGGGGCGAGCGAGTGTCGCAACTTGTACAGACATTTTCACACTTGCAGTGACTTCTGTTAACCCTCACAGCACCAAAAGATCGGTGCTAGAGGGGGGGGAGGGTATCCGGGGGTACTGGTGGGAGCATCTGTACAATAAGCAGCAGTTACTAGGACATGGGACACTTATTATTATTAATAATATTATATCCCTGGGGTTGTATAACAAAAAAACTTCAGCTTTAATGTCAGAAGCACAGAATAATCTACAAAGCAAGGTCTTTGTCCGTCACATTTATTGCAGAAGCCACACTCCCATTCAGGTCTTCCCACAGGTGAGATGCCATTTTGTATCTTTAGCCTTCAGTACATTCCCAAGAATACACCAAGGACTAAAGATACACATTTGATTTTTAGTAACTCATTACCCAAGATTACCAAACGGATAACAGCTGGCACAAATGGTTTGCTATGGTGTGATCTACACAAGTAGCCTATAGTAGTAATCGGAGCATTGAGTGATCATGTGACAGTAACTGTTACTATTGGCTAATTTTCCAAAAGCTCTGTAACTCACCGCTCCAGTTCCATCTTTGGCTGCAGTCAATACATACACTGGGTGCAGGCTGTAGTGTGCTCTCAGACCAATCTCCAGAAATCAGCAGCACAAAAACCGACGTAGGTCAAATCCAAAAACGTATTGAAATGAATCCAAAATCAAATCCAAAGTTTAATGTGTACACCACCATAGAGCTCTCCCACACCGACGCTACTCGCGCGTTTCACCACCTGGTCTTAAACATAGAGGTCTCTGATTAAGCCCAGGCTGTGAAACGTGTGAGGGGCATCGGTGTGGGAGAGATCGGTGGTGGTGTAGACATTGGATTTTGGATTTGACTTGCGTCTGTGTTTGTGCGGCTGATTGCTGGAGATTTTCTATTGGCTACTTGTAGTTTATACCATAGCGAGCAATTTTGTTCCATCTGTTTAGTAATCGCCAGACATTTTAGTAGCACAATTAAGCTACTTGAAATCACTCGTAGCTCTAGCCTAGTCATATTACTGATATTAGCGCAGATATAAGGCTAGGCACACACAACCATCGGAGTCCTAATTCTCCATGTAACACCGAGCACACGTAGAGCTTATAAATGGAAGTCAGAAAACAGGGAAATCTTTTTTTCATGCTGTAATTGCATCTTCTGTTTTTCTAACATCTGTTTATGACGAGCCGCGTGGATGCTGTTATTAGGTTTTTGTAGTTGTGAAGCTTAAGGATGATTATGAAAATCAGACAGCTAGTATGTTTAGAAAATCCCATGTCACAGGAACATTAATGCAAATATATTGAATAGACGCAAAGGATATAAATCCAGTCCGTATGTTTTAGAGCTGCAGCTAACGATTATTTTCATAATCGATTAGTTAGCCGATTATTAAGTTATTGAAATGCTGTTATAAAGCTTTGTAAAGGTAGTGGTGACATCATCACGGCACATACATAGCCTGAGCAGAAAGCAGAGCTGTGGACGGGGCACGAAGGTCTATGCACTACAGTCCAGGCTGTTTGTTTGCAGCAGGAGCCGGATACAAGACCAGTCAACCTGCACGAGGGGAGAGAGTGGCAGTGACCAGTCTGTATTACAGGATGTTCTGAACAGAGACGGTTTGCAGGGGTTGGATGTTGGATTTCTGTATGGATGTGAAAGAAAGAAATAAAAGACACCAAGATTCAAGATAGAATACACATGGCTCTTGTATTTACATGATATTTGTTTAGCCTGGACTTCAGCTTTAACACAAGCCTGCAGCGAGAGTGATGGGAAGGTTGCTACTGCAGACCCCTCTTCCTGAAAATGTTATTTGCCAGGCAGCAGATCCTCTGGCTTCATTATTTTTGAGCCACTGATCTAGAACAAGATGCAAAGTGGGAGTTCTCATACTAAGTCAGTGACTTAGTATGGAGGCCAGAGAGGGCCGGGTACCTAGCATGTTCAGAAGGAGCTCCGTAATGGCAGCCTATATAGTGCAGACCGTATTGTCGTTTTGGTTCCATGAGTTCTTTCTGCTTCAGTCAGTTAAAAATGGTCATATTGTGTTACAGTCCAAAGCAGGACTCTGGGCAAACTTGTTCTTAATCCTTGCATTGAGGGGCAGACCCATTGCATGGGCTAAGTGCTCATTTTTGTCTAGATGCTAAAAAGAAAAGTTATACTCGCCTGAACCGCAGAGCCCGGTGGCTGCTACTCCGGTCCCTGAAGCTTCTCTACTCCTCTGTGTTGGAATGTCCCAAAGCATCCTCATATCCTATACACTGTGTATATGACGTAATGACTCATGAGACCTTAGCTGCAGCGAAGGCTCCAAGGACTGACCTAGCAGCAAGCCAGCTCCGAGGATCAGGGTAGTATAACTTTTTGTTTTTTAGCACCTAGACACAAATGACCACTTAACCCTTGCTGCGGTTTACGAAAAAAAGCCGCCAGCAGTTCTGCTTTAACTTCATCGAATGAAAAGTTTACCCCATGACATTTTTTTCACAGAGCGAAGCACAGCACAGTCACTTATAAGCTATGTTTTGGAACATGGAAAGGAAATATTTATTACACACAATCTCACACGCACTGGTGCAAGAAATAAAGTCGGACGTAAATATAAGTTTGAACTACTGAGTTCTGAATTGACATTGTTTTCCCTAAATACGGCCATTACAATGAAAGATTTCTTTTGTCACGCTTGTTACGATCAGTGAACGGAGCAGATCATTGCATAGCCATCTTCCCAATTCAATGCTCATCCACTTTACATTATGATACAGGAAGACATTTTTAAACATCTGCTCTTTGTTGTCAGTAACCTACACATGTACAAACAGTTTTTCCACATTCAACACTTTTCATACGTCCTTACCGATATTGTATTTCTGTGTGGAACAGCTAACATTTTTTTGTAATTTGTACATATTTCTGACATTTTTAGTTGAATCCAAATAAATTTTGATTGTGCCCCGCCTACTTTTCAGTTGTTGTTTTTTTGTAAAACACGGATTTAGCATTTTACATTTAGTATTTCTTTACACTTTTGTTGAAGCACTTAGTCATCATGTTCCAAAAAGCTTCAACTTTGCTTTCCTGAACTTCCTGTCCAGTACAAGATCACAAGGGAGAGAGTAGTCTCCTGCAACTCTTCATCTACTAGCTCAGAGGAGGGGATAGGCTGGCCTTGCTGTGTTTGTGGAGACACACAGCACTAGCGCACGCACACACAAGGGTAGCTCCTATTTTGTATGAATCTCGTAGCTCCTAAGGAGCCTTGCAATGGAAAGGAGCCACTAAAACAGGATGTCGGGGTCAGTTCTCAGAGGACCAGCTGATTTTGCAAGAAGTGAAGATTTTTGAAGATCAAGGAGCAGCATCCATTGAAAGTGATTTCATCAGCATTTGAAATAGCTTAAAAACCTTTTGACTTTAATATCACTTTAAGTGGTGAGGATAGGATGAAGATGCCAGCCCTGAAACGTGTGCATTCATTAAACAACATATCTCTATCCTGGCACATTCCCTTTTTCTTAATATGTCTGAAAATCAGGATACAGGTTTAAAGTACACCTGTCACAAGAGAAATACTAGAGGGTGCCATTGCCAGGGCTGTAGCGAGGGCGAGGCGACTAAGGCTCTCAACTCGGGCGCAGGTGCTGGGGAGAGCAGAGCCATCAGGGAGAAGTGGGGTGACACCACTCTTCACAGAGGATTGGTACATATCACTGGTATGTACCGATCCTCCGCCGCTCGGTCACGCACAGAGCACAGCCTGCAGCTTTTCCTCTGGATGCCCGCTGCTCTCCCCATCTGTATGCAGTGGGAATTCGAGGAGAAGTAAAGGAAGCGCTGCAGTCTGTACAGGGGCTTCTCCCCATTCAGAAACTGGATGATAGTAAATTATTTCTGAATGAATGGGAAGACTCTGTGCTTTCCATTCATTTAGAATAGATGCTGCAGAAAAAGAGATTGATGACTCTGTGTCCTCAATTTCTTTTTCTGTTTTAAAAGATAAATATCAGGGGGCTGTTAAGACCCCTAATATTTCCCCGAAGCCCCTAACAGTAAGAAAAAAAAAATGTAAAATAAAAAAAACATCCTGGAGGCGGGGCACAGGACATGACGCTGCATGTGCGCGGCGCTGGGCAACGTCACACGCCTGTTGGGCACTTTCTTTTTGTTCTTGCCTCGGGTGCAAAAGGAACTAGCTACAGATCTGGCCAAGACAGCACACATGTGATTGCGCATAGGCAGCCAATTGCGCTGGATGAGAGCAAGTCGTTCCTGACAGGACTGTTATTGGTGGACCGGCTTCTTCTCTTTGGTGCAAGATGGTGGCAATCAACTGGGGAATATCAGTGGACAGATGAGAGAGTTTTTGTTCACAGAATAAACACTGGTTGAGTTCTTTTTAGGCTGAATAGGTTGTGTGGCAGTGATTTTTGTGAATAATAAAAGCAATGTAAATGTGTTGCTGAAGGTTGCCTATGTGTTTTAATGCATGTGTTTCCATTAAAAAAAAATCCAAATGCATGTCAAATGCTTGTTTACTTGGGAGTGTTGCTATAAAAGATTCACAGAGCCATTTGTCCTACATGTACATTTGTTCTGTTATAAATTAATGTTATAATTCATTCTTTCCAGGTTGTAGTATCAGGAAAATACCACATTATAACCAGTAGATGGAGCAAAGGAGCATAGGAAATAAGTATTTACTTTCTGTACTGCTCAGCTCCATCTAGTGGTTATAATGTGGTATTTTCATGGTAATACATTCTACCTTAAAAGAAAATAACATATACTTTTGTCCCTCATTCACGCAGAAGGAATGTACTTGCAGTTTCAGAGGACGAATAGCTCTTCAAATTTAGAAAAACACCCCTAAATGTCCACACACTTTGCCACTGAGATTCAAGGTTCTGTCCATGCACCTGACAGACGTGTGTTCAAGTGAAAGTATGGTGTAGATTTTATAAAACTATGTGGTTATGTTATGTGGCCATTTAAATAAAAAATGCTAAGGGAAGTTTAATCTCTAGACATGTAACCCCGCAAATAATTTGTTTAGTTTTGGAACAATTTGATTTTCTATTTCTTTTGTTTTTCAGATTTAGGACCCGAAATTCGATCCGGTTCATTATTCGGATTTTAGTTTCGGATCTATTCGGATGGGATTTTTTACTCATAAATTACTTCTTTTTTTGGGGGGGGGGGGGTTTGGTCATTTTAGTTCTGACACCGTGTGCTCTCCTGCTGCTTTTATCAGTCACACTACTGGAACTGTTATGCAACCCCCAACAGGCAAAAACTAAATCTGATTGGTCAGAGAACAGTCACATGTCCAATTTAGTTTAATTTTGAACGAAATTCAGATGGATCTAAATTTGCGTTAAACATACATTGGATTTGTTCTCATTAGGACGCGTTTTAATTCGGAAATTCGGATGCATTCGACTGTCCTAATTTAACAAAATTCACAGGAATATCCATTCAGAACTAAACTAAATTGACATGTCGAATATTTTCTGCTCCTCATAAGTAATGCATGATTTTTCTCTACATTCATACACTTTGCATGTGAGTGATTAGCAAGTTATGATAAGTGAGTATATGCGTGTAAATGATTTGCACTATTCACTGGTTTCTTCATTCCAATCGTTCTAGAATAATGGTGCAGCTATGATTCACTGACACATTGCAGTTTCCATTGTACCTAGTAGAAGAAATAGCTGCACTGGTTAGACACTTTTTCTGATGCGGATGATAATGCCACATTCTCTCTGTAGATTTAGAAAGGATGAATAATTAACACCTGTATAACCCATGAGACTCAGGAACACCATCTCCTATAGCAGGGGTGGGTAACTCTGGCCTTTCAGCAGTGCTACACTACAAATCCCAACATACCTCTGTCTCTGGGAGTCATGTCTGTAACTTTCAGTCTTGCAATGCCTCATGGGACTTGTAGTTCCAAAACAGCTGAGGGTCCTGGAGTTGCCCACCCCTGTCCTACAAGCTTTGGTTACAGCTGCACAGGTCATTTTTTAGTATCTCAATAATGTGGCTAAAACCATCAGTGATCACTCATCAAAAAAAAGCATTAAATTTAGTTCAAAATTGTAAACGGTAAAATTTGTTTAAAAAAAAAAAAAAATCTAATTTGATTCTTCTTGGGGGGGCGCCCTTCATGGATTCTTGCATCTAGGGCCCTGAGGTCACTAGTTACGCCACTGCCCTGGAGCATCACAGCTGTATGAGCTTGTTTGAAATCCCATTCCAAAACCAGGGGCATTAAAGGCAAACTCCACCTTTTACATAAAAAACAATAAATGCACACACAATTATATAAGAAAAATGTGCATTTAGTATTTTGTTGGATTAAAGCCAGTAAAGCTTTGCAACCGCCATCAGTGGCTCATGCAGACTTTTTCTCCAGTCCCTGTTTGAACCGAGGTACATATTTTCAATTACAGGGACCAGGACGTATGAATGGACCACAAGTGCAGTGACATTACCGCACTTTTAATCCATTAAAAACTACAAGTCCCTGTGCCGCCGCAGCAGAACTTTAAGTCTCTCCATTCATAAATCCTGTCAAATGATGGGCAGAGCCATGCAAAGCCATAATGAATTAAAAGATCCCCAGGGGGCAGGTTGAAAACGTTACCATAGTTTCATGTTACACCATAAACGTGGGTGTAACATGGTGGGTGTAAATTTAGCATTTATTATGGAGTTGCTTCCCCCCACCTTGTGGCTATGAAAACCTCCCCCGTTCTGAGAAGGCTTTCTACAGGATTCTGGAGTGCGTCTGCATAAATTTGTGCCCAGCAAAAAAAAAAAAGGGATTTGTGAGGTCAAGTACATACTGATGCTAGGTGAGAAAATCTGGTTCACAATCAGTGTTCCAATTGATCTCATTGGTGTTCAGTAGGGTTGAGGTCACGTTTCTGTACCAATCATTTGAGTTTCTCCGCACCACACTCACCTAACTGTGTCTTTATGGAGCTGGCTTTGTGCACAGGGGCAGTGCCATGCTGGAACAGAAAAGAGCATTTCCTGAACTGTCTCCACATAGCTGGAAGTGCACAATTTTCTAAAACCTTGGTTCTCAACTGGTGGGTCGTGACCCAAAAGTGGGTCGCAACCCCATGTTTAGCGGGTCGCCATATGACTTTCACTTTTGTAGGTGACACACTCCTCAGCCTCCCCCTAGCGCAGGCCCCTCAATTCTCGCGCCGAGCAGCCATTCAAAATATGCTGCCCGGCACTGAGTGTCAGCTTGAGGTGGGGTGGGCTGGGGATATGGCCACCAGGAAGCTCCCTCCATACGTGCATTGTTTACAGCTCCCTCACGTGCCCTGTAGAGGTGCCTGGACTGATGTCACATTCTGGCTCCTGACACCTCTACAGGACATGCAAGGAAGCTGTACAAACAATGCACATATGGATGGAGCTCCTTCACAGCACAGCAGCCCACCCTGGACCCTAAGCTGAGGATCCACTCCAGTTCTCGTAAGGTAGGGAGACAGGTTGAATCTTAAAAAAATAGAAAAAAATATATAATTTTTGTTGGAGTATGTACTGTATGTGTGTGGGAATGTCTGAGTGTGCGTGCAGTGCGACTTGGGTCGCGGCTTAATGACCAAGGACAAATATGGGTCCATGGTTCTCAACTGGTGGGTCACAATCCAAAAGTGGGTCACAACCCCGTGTTCAGTGGGTAGCCAGGTGCCTTCCACTGGGTAGGCTCATAGATCCAACTACAGAATGAAGGTAAATATTCATCTGAGGAGGAAAAATGTAGGGTACTTGAGGTCGGAGAGGGAGTTAAGGACACTTTAATGCCAAACAATTTACTCCAGGTATGGACATATTGTATGCAGAATTCTTCCTCTGTTATTGATGTTTTTTAAGAATATGTTCTATATATTTATTGATGTGAAACAACATCAATAACCTTTATTTACTGTGAAGGATAATCATGCACTCATAATTCAAATCATTGTATTGCAGAAGAATTGAGGAGAGCATTTCACTGTCATAGCGAGGAAAGGCAAGTGGAACAGAACATCAAATAGAAAGCAGAACACTGCTAATTGAATCTGTTGTTTGAAAAATTACTCTCCAGACGGTTTATTGTAGAAGGACAGGACAGATTATTGTGCAATTAGGTAATGTCTGGCTGTGATGGAAGAATGATTTGACATTAGAAACAAACGATGCATCTTGCACCTTCCCATGACTTGTAATTCCTGTTTCTGGCTGCCTGCACTTACCAGAATATTACAGCCACCTTTCTCAGGGCTGTATAATGAGGCTATAGGGGAATCTGGCATTATACATAGTTACATAGTTACATAGTATTTGAGGTTGAATAAAGACATTAGTCCATCAAGTCCAACCTATTAGGATCTCATTCTAGGAGTACCTGTACCCCTGTATATTACGGTCCCTTAAGAAATCGTCCAAAAGTTTCTTGAACAATTCCACATTCTTTGCTGAAATCACTGTCTGTGGCAGTGAGTTCCAGACCCTAACTGATCTTACTGTGAAGAACCCCCTTCGCCCCTTGTGCTGGAATTTTTTTTCCACCAATTTTAGGTGGTGGCCTCTAGTTTTTGTAATGGAGTTAATTTTAAACAGTTTATCGCTAATGTTGCTGCCACCATTGAACATTTTGTACATGGAGATCATATCCCCCCTTAATCTCCTCACCTCCAATGTGAACATGTTTAAATTTAGTAGCCTTGTCTCGTAGCTCTGGTCCTCCATACCCCTAATTAGTTTGGTTGCCCTCCGCTGGACTTTTTCCAACTCAAGGACATCTTTTCTTAGTACTGGTGACCAGAACTGGACCGCGTACTCCAGATGAGGTCGAACCAATGATCTATAAAGTGGCAAAATTATAGACTTGTCCCTGCAATACATCCCCTTTTTAATACAGGACAAGACCCTGCTAGCTTTGTTTACAGCAGCCTGGCACTGCAAACTACCTTTCAGTTTGTGGTCTACAATGACCCCCAAATCCTTCTCCATTTCTGACTTCCCTAGCGGCATGTTTTTGTTACAAACTATATGGGATTGTACACACCATTAAACACCCATCATACCATAACAACATACCTAAATAATAAAGAAAACATGCCAGAGAGATTGCGTCGCAGCCCTTTTATTGGTTTAAATAAGAACTCCAGGATTTTTTAGAATGAACCCTTGCAGTGGGACTACGCCCGCACTGCAACAGCTAAGTGCTCATTTTGTCTAGCGGGCAATAATAAAGAAGAAATACTTGCCCGATCTTTGGTCCCTCCTGGCTTCTATCCCCTTCTCCCCCAGGCTCCAACGGTCTAAGGACCCGTGACATCATCACATCCAATACAGGTGCATTAGACATGAAGACGCCGAGGGTAATACCACAGGCAGAGGGGAAGAGAGGTGAGGGGTCACTTCTGCAGGACTGAGGATTGGGTAAGTATTTTTTCTTTATTCTTGCCCCTAGACAAAAACAAACACAGAAATCTTAATCCAACCACTATCGGAAGGCAGATGATGATTGACTGGGAATAGGTGTGAAAGGTGTGGAGCCACCCTGTTCTACTTATATATTCCTTGTCAGGAAGGCTTCATATGTGTTAATTCTTTGATTGGCATGGCTGAAAGTGTGAATTGTTGTTAAAATGTCAGAATAGAGATGTTAAAATAGCATCATATGTGGAACAACCATCCCTGAACAGGGGTGGGAGCCTTCAGCACCACCTATCTTGCACATATAGAGCCGTTTTAACATCTTTACCCCAGTGTTTTGGTAACAATTCAAACCTTTTATCTATCTTTGGAACCCTATTATATGTGGGTACTTATCACACATAAAGCAAGAAAAGGTATAACATGCTCAAATGCCTCTAATACTGTATCCAAGTGCTGGAATAGGCCCACACATAACTCATCTTTTTTTTTGTTTTTATCTAACACGCTAGCAAAAATCATAAAAGGCCTGCAGCCAGTTATTACTTAAAATGTAAAAAGCCTGCAGCCTGGATCTGGCAACAAGCCAGCTGCTCTTCATTGAATGTTTGTCCTTCTTATCAACACATTCTTTCTGAAATGGAAACAAGGACAGTTGTGTCTTTATCAGATTTGAACCAGCTACATGCTTAGCTAGATGATGAATATGAAGGAGGTTGTACAGGTAAATACACTAGAGACATGAAAGAGAAAGAAAGGGGTGCACAAAGGACTACTGGACCACAACTTAGCAGGGGAATGTATCAACACAAAGGAAGACTGACCCACAGAGACAATAAAGACAAAATAGGGTTAAGTCTGTTTATATTCCCATCCCAACCCTCAGACATTCAATTACCCCATGACAAAGAGACATAGAGAGAAGCAGTCCCAGTGTTGCTCTGGCTGTTGGGCCAGGTTAGCAGCTTCAAACCTGCTGCCTTATATATGTGACAGGAATACTGGCACTATGGGCATCTGATTGCACAGTTTGCATACTCTGTTAAGTAGTAGCATCTCCCCTACCGACCTGAGCTCCGAAACTTCAGGTCCTCCACTTCCAGTCGCCAACAATTCCTGCTGGCAGCCTTGTCCTGACCATCACATGCCGGCAGTGATGCAACGGTCAGGCATTTCTGGTCATGCCTCAAGATCCTCCTTATCCACCTGGCAGTCTCCTGGATAGCAATGACCGCCGCACAGTAGACATCTTGAAAATGCGGCACCACAATACCCAGATCCTCCCTGGTTTCAAATGACAGTTCCAACGCCACTCCCGATGGTCCCACCACAGCTCTTGGTCCATCTGCAGGTAGATTAACAGTTCCCTGTAGGTTACTACTGGGAACACAAGATGGTATTGACAAATATAGGAATGGACGGTGCAAATACAGGCCCAGGGTCCACAGATAAAGTCAAAGATGCAGTTGTAGTCAGTGGAAACAGCAGTGGGAATATTTAAAAGTGTCAGAGCCAGGCCACCTGCCAAAGCCAGTCCAAAGGAAGGTTGAAGATAATCCAGAGGTGAGTCCAGAGGAGAGTCCTGAGGAAACAGCTGAAACCGCCCACTAACAGGAGTGAATATAAAGATGAAAGGTTACACTCATTGGCCTGCTGTTTTTCCACCAATTCGTCATCAATCCAATGCTCAGATGACTGAAGATCAGCACAGCAACAGAAGTAAATCATCCTAGCAACAGCAGGACTTGAAACACAAACTAGAAAGAACCAGCAAAGCAGCCCCAGAAAGACATGTTTTTTACAGTCACCACAGTCATAGTCCTCTATGTTAGGAATATTATTCATTTAAAATCAAATGCGTGTTAGGGGTGATAGTCCCACGGGGCCACTCTCTTAGTTTTTTAACAGGAGCACCAGAATTCCCATATTATGTATGATGCAAAGAAAATGAAACTGTTGACGTATAATATCAAGGCCAAGATCACACTTGTGATTGTGATCCTACCACTGGTGGTTACTCATCAGCAACAGAGTCGCTGAGACATCAGAGAGAACACTCACCTCATTCTACAGTGTTATTCCCTTGATGGCGGAACCAGTGAATTGTTTGCTTTGTTGCTGCTCCCTTGTGATCCTACTGCAAGATACTGCAGTGTTTCTGTGTCCATGGGATGCCATAGAAGCTGGTTCTTGTAACGATCCTGTTACTGGTGACTTGCTGACTGTGACAGGATCGCTAGTCTGACATGAATCTTTCTGTACACCAGAGTCTTGATTCTCTTGTTATCTACAGGGTCATCCAAATAGGTGCACCTAAAGTTGGGCATACATGGTTAAAATTTTGAACAAACAAAATCAATTTCGGAATGTTAAATAAAGACGAAGATCAAATTACATTTCAAACCACAATTGCTAAGCCTCTGATGGGATTGTTGAATGTTCTCACTGGATTTTTCATACAAACATTTGTGTGGAAATCTATTTGTGTATACCCTACTTAAGTCATGAGGCATTTGACAATGGTCACCATGACGGATAATGAGAGTGCAAAAAAACCTTACAATGGTTCTAAACCTTCCCCTAAACCAGGGGTGGCCAAACTCCGGCCCTCCAGCTGTGGTGGAACTGCAAATCCTATGAGGCATTGCAAGATTCTCACAGCCACAGACATGACTCCCGGAGAGAGATGCATCATGGGATTTGTAGCTTCACCACAGCTGGAGGGCCAGAGTTTGGGCACCCCTGCTCTAAACCTACTCAGCTTTGGCAGTAGATCCACATAAAATTAAAAAAACGTACCCTTGCAGTGGGGCTACCCCCACAGTGCAAGGGTTAAGTGCTTGTTTTGTCTAGGGGGTTCAAATAAAGCAGATATACTACTCACCTGATCCTTGGTCCTGCCAGGCTGATAGACCGTCCACACAGACCTGTTCTCCCCTGGACTTCGGATCTAAGGAACGCTGACATGAACATGTCTAATGCAAGTCCATTGACTTGCATTAGATGTGAGGATGCTGAGAAAACGAGCACTTAACTTTAAAGTAGCATTAAGGTCTGGGCTTTTTTACCTTACTGCATTCTCTGCATTAGGGTAAAAACGGCCCAGCACCTTTTTTCTACCCCAGTGCCCTCCACACTTACCTGTCAGCTGCGCTCGTCCCCGCCTCCGAAGAGATCCTCCGTTCCTCGAACTTCTGGGTTGCGGGGGGAGGATACTGATGGCAGAGGAGCCATAGGCTCCTTCTGCCATCAATCAAAGAGGGAAGACCTGCAGCGCGGGCCGTGGGGGGGGGGGGGGGGGGGGAAGTGCACTGTGGGGAGCCACTAGAAAATAAGGAATTAGGAACTTTTAAGGAATAAAATCAACAGCCTCCAGCAAAGAAGGGTCTCCTTAAAGGAGAAATTAAAAAAAAAAGTTAGGCTTTAATATCACTTTAAGTTAAGCACCTACATTTTTTAAATTCCCAGAGTTTTCCTTTAAGACAGTACAAACACTGTGGTTGGGCTAAACTATACAGGAACTATACAGGAATAATGTATAATATTCAGGACTTTTTCTTACAACAACTGACAAACTGTACAAACAAAATCAGTCAGCCTGCAATTTTTATGGACATTCTGTAAATTCCTGGAAGGTCACATGACATCAAACCAAAGGGGATCACTATACAAAATTTGACGCCAGAGGTGAGGCCAATCAAACACTACTTTGCCACCAGCGATAGCACAAACTTCTAGCTACCGCTCTCGAACGCACCACAATTGGTGTGAACAACCCCTAAAGAAGTGATTTAATTGCTAACTATATCCTTGTTGGAAAGATTATGTTGATTTCCTGCTCCAGTCCACGAAAAAAGTTTTTTCTTGTGGAGTTTCTTCAGAGTAAAGGACTTCACTAATTCCATAGTTAAACATGATGTACCTAATCACTATTCTGTAAACATGAGCATAGTTTGCCTATATAATTTGTATAAGACCATAGTATAATGAAAAAAACCTTTATTATTGTTTGCAAAATTTCCCAGTTGCAAAAAGTATTGAAGGCTAGAGATTGCTGAGATTCTATCACAATGACATTGCCTGGAAAATGAACAATAAAAACTAAAAATAAAAAAGGAATAAGCAATAAATAGGCAGACAATATTAAATCTGCAGTTCTTATTGAACTCAGCAGAGGGCAATATGATCCCACAGAGTCACCGTACAGCAGCATTTCTCAACTTTTGTTTTATCATGGAGGAACCCTTAAAATAACTTTCATACCTCTGGGAACCCCTGCTAATGATTATTATGTTTACAGCTCACGGTATACTAGTGTGGACAGTACGTTGATATACAAGAATAAATAAAAAGTCAAAGGATGTGACATACGTAGAGTACTAGACACCTAGGGCTGTTCTTAATAAGTTAATAATAGTTGAAATTAAACAAATGATAATAAATGAAAGACCCTGAAAATTGTAATGTTTGTTCACATTGGTGTTCAGTAAGAGTAGGGCCCCTTTACACTGGTGGTCAGGGGGAAGAATGCTTCTTACTTAAGTGGTCATTGGCAAGAATGCTTGCTCTCAGATAGCCAAAATACCCTTGGTGTCAGTGGTTAATTACCTGGGAGGCAGAAACCGTTAATTGCTCAGGGAACCCTTAGCAACTTCTGGAGAAACCCTAGGGTTCCCCGGAACCCTGGTTGAGAAAGGCTGCTTTATAGTAACAGCAGATCTATTGTACTTTACATATCTACTAAAAAGATCCATTTATGGTCTAGAACATTCCTTAAGTCATCCTAAACACATTATTTAATGCCAAAGTCGTGTGATATTGTGTCTATAGGTTAGACCAGCCTTTTTGAACCAGGGTGCCTTCCAGCTTCCGCAGGGGTACCTCGTGACTTTCACACTGCATCCTGCTTTTCATGTGAAGAGGGCTCTTGATGTCAAGAAGAGGCTCCTGATGTGAATAGGGGCACCTAGTGTGAGAGGGGGGCCTCCTGGTGTAAAGGAGGACTTTGATGTGAAATGGGGGATTCTGATGTGAAAGTGGGGGCTCCTAATATGAAGGAGGGACTCTGATGTGAAGGGAGCTATGCCACTTTTTTTGTGTGTTTTAAAAAAAAACCCTATCTCAGATGAGGGGCTGGTATGGATTTTTGAGGAACCACACATTTTCACATTTTAGAATGGGGTGCCTCAGGATTTTTCCCACTTTTAAAGGGTGATGCGACTAAAAAAAGGTAGAGAAACGCTGGGTTAGAGTGTGACTATCCAACATTGAGGTATGTTATGCAGGTCTAACAGTTTCTTTATAGGACCAATTTATAATAAATATGGGTCATGTGGGTGCTCTGTCACACCACAAGCGCGAATATCTTCTGTTTGACATTCTTTATGATGCTCTTACCTTACTTCTGCTTTGTAATATCCCATTGGAGTCTGGCAGACAGCACATGCAATATACTTCTTTTGTTAGTTAGGGGGGTTTTCTAGGTTCCTAAATGACCTGGGGCACCTTGGCTAAAATGATTGTAGTATACCATGATAAAAGTGGGTGAAGCTGTTTCTGATTCCATATGAAAGAACATAAAAATTGAATGTATAATATTGGCAAAAGATGAAATGATAATTAAAAAGTTGATTAACAAAATGAGGTACCAAAAGTGTATTGTGCATATAATGTATACATTTGTTAGCCACTGGTCTAATATTGTTTAGTGAAAAAAAAGTGCGTTATGAGGTTCAGGTAAATAGAGAAAGTATTTAATTAAAGATGCCGGGTTCTACAATTATCTACCCAAAATGATTCTAAAGAATTGTAAGGGCAAAATGCAGTTACTAGTGGCGGTAAAAATAGATGACCAAAATGAAAGGATCATACTTGGGATAATGGCAAAGCACACCTTGGGCACTCCGGGCACCTTGGGCAACACCCCTGCCGTCACCCCTTGACGCAATCTGAACCTGAAGTAAAGGTCCAATTGCTGTCTGGCACTATTTGCATAAACCTTCAGAAGAATCAGGATCTCCCCTCTAGGCATGCCTTGTGCAAACCTGATAGGCAACTTACTGACCAAAAGGGGCAAGCACAGGAGGCTGATAACATTTGATAACATTGCTGCTAATTGCCTTGTAGTGCCTAGTGTTGTCAGCCTAAAACAGGAAGTGCTGTTAATGGCAGGATCTTTGCAACAGACTCATGAAATTTTTTTTTCTTAAGACAACTGTATACATTACGACATAATGCAGAGCATTCTGAAAAGTTTAGGTTTACATACACTTTAAAGTAGATGTTGATTGCTGTCTGTTTCCCCAGTGGGGAGATCTACTCCCCTCTATGTGTCCTGGTGACCATTGTCACCTGGACAGGTAGTGTAATTGAAACAGGAGTTAAAGGGACAAGTGAGTAACAATTGTGTAAGTGGGAATTCACCCCCCTCCTTAAGGTGGCCATACACTATGCATCCATCGCAAGACCTTAGTCTTGCGATGGTTGTAAAGTGATTAATAAAACGTACGATCTGCCCATCTTGGACAGGCAGATCGCACTCTCGATCATCGCAAGCCCGCCCCCTGAGGGGCGGGCTTCCGATGACCGCAATGCTAAACGAGCAGTGTACGATTCTCGGCTGGTTTTCTAACATGCTCCTTAGACCAAAGACGTGCGACCGTACAGTAGAAACGGTCGCATGTCTTCGTTCACACTGTTCGATTCTCGTACGATCGCGGGATTTCCCGCGATTCTCGTACGAGAATCGAGCAGTGTATGGGCACCTTTACAGAGATTTCTTCTCGCTTCCTGTTGTGTCCAGGACACAGAAGTAAAGGGAAATCTTTCAACAAGACACAGACAGCAGACAGTAAAACCTGGGGCAGATTGTAACCTATGTAACACTAAAATAGACTTAAATGCAGCTGTTATGGCTTTATGATTAATACAAGCTCTTTCGTCAGCCATGGTTCTCATAATTTGTCTCTATCCATATTTTTTTGCTGAAGTGGTTACAAAAACTTTACAAAATGTAGGAAAGAGCCTATCAAAGGGATGGACTTTAAAGCAGGGACATTGTCATTCACACCCTGTGATTTATGATATTTTCATTGTGTGTGTTGCTGGGGAGTTGTATGGAAATAAAAAGGCGTGTAACAGCTCAAACCTAAAGCCCTCTACTAATTCTTTAATTGGGCATTAGGGATGCTATCTGAGATCCACCTTTATAATTGCCTACTAAGTGTCATTATATAAAGTCTTATTATATATTTCCACTGGTAATAGCAAATTAATGAATACGTTGCTGCCTTCATTTTCAAGACAAGTATCATTCCTTTCCTGACTTTGGCCATATTTCATAGGCATCTTTCTGCCTTTTTGAAATGATTATAGAATACTGGGTAGTACAATGTTTGCTTGTGACTTGGTGTGATGTATGGGGATTAGACAATATGTAGATAATTCCCTTTTCTTACATGAAAGTGGGCATTTAAATAATCTCTGGCAAAGTTTTTCCGGGCTGTCTTTATTGCTAATAAAAATCAGGGCAGTGAAGGTGTGGGATATGAACCCTTGGTAGTATGTGTCCTGGCATATGAAAGGAGACTGAGAATCTCCACTAAAACTGACCCTTTCTATTCAATATTTAAAGTCTATCCGCAGGTAAAAGGAAAACTATGGGGCTACCCCATCACTGCACTGAGTTAACTGCTCACCTATGCCTATATGTATTGTCAGGGCCGTCCCCATAACAACGAACCTCACTGGGTCACATGGAGCGGGGCTCAGCTTACTGACGTCACTGGTTGCCATGAGCTGAGCGAAAAGCTGTCCAGCTCCTGCCAACCAGTGACGTCAGTGAGCTGGGCGGGACGTTGGCCAGAGCATCACAGGTTGATAAGAGCTCTTACACCTGGCTCCACCCCCCCGCCCCCCCAGTAATCTGCACCACCAACACAACCCCCCATCTCCCCCAATCAGGTGCACACCCTCCAGCAGGCCTAGCATTAGGCAGCGGAAATTGTAGGGACGCCCCTGGGTATTGTGTAAAGGACTTTTACTTATCTGATCCCTGCTCCCACTGGCTTCAAGACTGGTACCCACAGCCTCTCTGTCCCAACAATCAGATGCCTGCTGAAGATGTACAATGCAGGGCCCATAGACCTGAATTGTGGAGGGGAAGTCCATGAGCCACAGTGTAGAGGAGAGAGGTGAGTGCCAACCTCCAGGAGAGCATGGGTAAAGTCAGGTAAGTAAAACTGCTTTACACCAACCCCTAGACATAAACGAACAGCTAACCCTTGCAGTGTATAAAATACTTAATTTACTTTCAAAGCATTATGGGGAACATGTTGATTTAAAATCCAGAAATATTCACTGCTGTGGTATTTGTTTGATATTTGAAAGTGAGTCATGTTATGACTTCACGTTGTCTCCCTTAGGTTCACCACACATGGTACAATCTAACTGTACAATCTCTTTTAGGTCTACCAAAAGGAATGTGGTACAAAGGCTTGTCTGACTGGATACATTGTTTGGATAGTTTAAGCAGGTTCTCATATTACATCATTTTTTTAGATCTAAAGCTGCTTGTTAAGAGAATTTATGGCCAATTATAGCGTGCCTTAGAAGTGTTGAGCATGGCACAGTAAGCAGTCTGGGCTGGGTACTCTGGGAGATGGGAAACAACGACTGTGTAGAGATTTAACACAGGAAACAATCTAGAACTATGATGGAGTTTTTAGGGCATATCGCCAACACCAAGGTCTGGAACTCTAACATTTTAAGACTGAAAATTTAAATTGTTGACTACACTGAGTGGTCAGATTATTATGACCACCCCATCAGTACTTCATTGGGCCATGAGATGACTCCACAAGATGACTTAGTTGGGCCGCCTCGTGACTCCACGAGATGTTGAAAGGTGATGCGAGGAATCTAACACTGCACTGTTGCCCTTCTGTTGTCTTGTACCAGTCTTGCCACTCTCCGTTCTGCCCTAACATTGACTAGTCTCTGACGGCCACAATTCGCACGTTCAGACCCAGATTTTTGGCTGACAGTCCAGTCTTTAAACACTTTAACAGCAGCTGCTCTTGAACATTTAACAAATTCTGCTGTTTTGCTGATACTTGCTCCATGGCTTGAGCGCCAACAATCATCCCAAGTTCAAAGGCTGTGATATCGCATTGTTTATCCATATCTTCAGAAAAAAATCACTTCTACTGTCGTGGTAAACAACCTGCTTCCCTATTTATAATGGTCCCACCCTCTAGCAACTTCAGCGCGAAATTATAGCTAATTATAGCTAATTTGCCTACAAACGTCAGGTGGTCATAATAATCTGGCCACTCAGTGTATATTACTCTGTGTATACCAACAAAATAGAAACAGAAGAGACCAAGAGAAAGAGAAAAGTCTCAGATTGAGAGAAAGAAGATATAGGTCCATAGTTGGAAGAAAGAGTATTTTTAATGTGGTCTTAAATCATCAGAAGACTCAAAACTAAGGCCGGAAAAGGCCATGCAGCGTGCATACCAAGTTGTCTGGTGCTGCGGCTGTACGGGTATATACCGGAAACGCAGTACCAGTATTGGAAATGCAGAGATTTTGGGGCACAATGGGATTTGCGTATATAGCCACACAGTCATGGCTTTTGTCATCCTTGTCATTGATTTGTATAGGCTGGCTATACACATTTGTGCAGCACATCGGTGCCTCCTACAAAGAAAAATACACCCACTATGTACCATGTATGACCATTGGGGATGTGTATATGTGGCCTCAAAGTTACAGGGGTCCTAGAGAGTTTTTAGAGCTAAACTCCATTATTAAATTATTAAATTAAACAAATTATTCATTTAAAAATAATTAAATATATATTTAAAGGTAAATAAAATAAGTGCATGCAAATGTATGCTGGCAGAATGATGAGAGGGATGACCTCATCAGTGTCCTGCTGCAGCTGCTTTATTATCTAATCAGATATTGGTCAAGATCATCAGATGACCAGTATTCTTGACCAACCTATGCAACTGCTGCAGTGGATGTTGAAATTTTAATATCCTGTTTTGCCCTTAAAGAGACCCTGTCACCAAGTAAACTAAAAGCACAGATAAATCGAGTATTTTAAATGCTTACTTGTAGCATTGTCTTTCTATAAATTCATTTTTTTATTGACTTGCAATGTGCATCTGAACTTGCTAGAAAATGTGACTTTAGAAACGTCAATTCTCAAGCATAACCCCTCCCTCCTTGCACTACATCACCCGCTCCTCTTCTGGGAGTGTCTAATTGCTGTTTATGATGGTCAAGTCCTCCGCCCCTCTCCCTCGCTTCCCTGAGAGTGACAGCTCTAAGTTTGCTGAAGCTGCTGACATCACATAAAAGATGAAGGCATCCAGCAGCAGTGTCAGGGCTTTAAATATCTAGTGTTTTATAGGTAAATTGCCTGCCTAAGTTACCTTCAATGTATGGGACAATTGTTGTTGAAATTAATGGTCTGGCCACAGGATCTCTTTAAGGTGCTATCTGTTAATCAATGTTGGTCTTTTTTTTCTAAGCCCAGGCACCAAAAAAAGAAAAGTTTTGTCTGGACTTACACTTATTAATGTATGAGAAGCTGAACTAATAATGGATCTGTCTGAAAATCTAAATGCAGCAGAAACCATCATTTGTTTATGATCACATGACATACTGTAGACTGCCACAGGAAGATCTGTAGAAATATGATGGTACAGAATAAGCAGGTCTGAATTCAAAATGCAGCCAAACACCAGTAGAATTAAGTTAAAAGAAAAACATTTTCGGAATTCTGATTTTCTAATAGTTAATAGGGTCAAATCAGTGAATGTTCTCTATCTTAGTGCCGAAAAATATCAAAGGAGCAGGATGGAAATTTTTTCTTGAACAAATTAATTTCTAGCAGTGAATGTGGTTTTCGTTTAGGAAATGCCATTCCTTCTATAATTGAATGTTAAAATCAAGCGAAATTATATGCAAATCTGGTATTCCCGTGTAAAATGTTGAGGTTGACCCAACTCCAGCCACCTCCTGAGCCTCCTATTGGTCCTTTAATGTGCAAAGTGGAGGCTTAAGGGGCAGGATGAAGCTCAACTTTATCCAGGAAATGTTGAGATTTGCATATAACTTCCGCTGCCTGTATCTCTGGATCAGCTGATCATTTTGATATTTGGTAGTTTTCATTACAAGCTCAGATTAAATTGTGCAGTGTAACAAGTTTACTTAAAGAATAAGTGCAATTTAAAACAAAGTGCTTGGGGCAGTGGCCCTCGGAAAGTATAGATCTTCAGATAGTGAGGGTGGGATCACTTAGATCAGGGGAGGGGGGCTAAAAGAATAAATTAACTTTGTCTAAAAGTGCATTTTTAAAAAAAATATTATTATTCAGAGAGATGTGATAATGAACAGATGGCTGACTGGATGTTATGTGCTATTGCACTTTGTTCTTTTCTTGATTCAATATACCAAAATTTCAAAATAAAAATTTAGAATAATTAGGACACTTAAGAACAACCTAGGTGAAGCCTGTTTTATAGTATGAAGGTTTGAAAATAGCAAAAACTGCAGTCATTAAATGTGACCATGGAACTATCATTAGATTGACTCACTAAGGCACATGGCGACATTACTAAATAATATTATTCTGAGTAAAAAAAGTGCCTTTTGATTGTAATGGATAAAAAGATTGTCCTGCTCGTTATCATCTCTCTCTTCATAATAATATTGGGAAAACCCGTCACACAGAGCAATTCAAATTGAACTTGTGATGAATAGGAAAAGTGACAGATTCTCCTTAAAGTATATTATAGCCCAAACTATTTTTTAGCATATGGAAGGAGTACGGAACCTATGTTGGGGTTTTAGAGTACAGAGGAAACCCGTTTGGGTTTTAGAGTACAGAAGGAGTAAGGAACTCCTGTTGGGGTTTGAGAATACAGAAGGAGTTCCGAAACCCTATTAGGGTTTGAGAGTGTAGAAGGAGTACGGAAACCCTGTTGGCCTTGTTAGGGTTTTAGAATATGAAAGGAGAATGGAACCCGTTGGGAAATTTAGGGTACAGAAGGAGTATGGAACCCCTGTTGGGGTTGAAAGTGTAGGAGTACGGAAACCCTGTTGGCCTTATTAGGGTTTTAGAGTAGAGAAGGAGTATGGAACCCCTGTTGGGATTTTAGAATATGGTAGTACAGAACCCCTGTTGGGGTTTTTAGAATACAGGAGGAGTGTGGCACGCCTGTTGGGTTTTAGATTACGGAAGGAGTATGGAACCCCGTTGGGATTTTAGAGTATGGAACCCCTGTTGGGATTTTAGAGTGTGGAAGGAGTACGTAACCCCTGTTGGGATTTTAGGGAACAGAAGGAATATGTGACTCCTTTTGGGGTTTTAGAGTAAAGAAGGAGTATGAGCCCCTGTTGGGATTTTATAGCACGAAAGGAGTTCAGAAAAGTACAAAACCCCTCAAGATTGTATTGCTATATGTGCACCTGCTGGGTAGATTCTCCCCCCTATTTGTTCTGGTGACCATTGTCACTAAGACAGATTTCAGCTAATGTGAATTTAGTGAATGTATGTGAAAACATGTATAAATAGATTCCTAACGATGTACCAACCAAGAATGGTTGCCCCATGTATATACAAATTATATACAAACATGTATATACAATGTATACAATGTTATCAGCTTTCCCAGCAATCTTCTGTGAACTACCTAACACCACGTACCTATGTAATGGACATGAGGGAAGAAGAGGTGTTTGTAGTCCACATCAGGAGAGAAGACTAGGGTCACCTTAGAACAGGAAAAGTTTTACCGGCAGGATCAACAGCCAAAAATAAAGCGTCAAAAAACTAGTGCAGCTACCCCACATGGTTAGCTACTAAATATACATTAGATATTATCTATTATATCTAACATTTATGCCAATAGTTTATACCTCATTATTAAACGTTCTAAATGTAGCATAGTACGTTTTGGTGGTTTTATTTTTCAGAATAGATTTTTTTTTCTTCTTTGAAATCACTGTCTGCGATATTAACAAATTACAAAATGGCAACATTGTCATAATACTTGTGCATCAATACAAAAATTTAAAAAGCATGAAAATGACATTCTATACCCATAATTAACCTCTAGCTAAGTATATCCAAAATATCTAGAAATATTTGATGTACATGAGATGTTCCATCGGTGATAGTATACTTAAAAGTACATTTGTACATTCAAAGTGTTTACCGTTAAAAAAACAAAACAAAGAGAAAGAAAAAGTATTGCTTGCTGTTCTAACGTTACATACAACAGATAAATAAGCACCAATGAGAGTTTCAAAAAAGTGTAGCCAACAAACTGTGCAAACAAACATAATCTACATTCTATGCAAATACCCTGACTATATATAAATAGATTATTGTGCTATGCTAATTCACTTCAGTGCAGAAACAATGTTTTCACACAAACCATTTTCCTTTATTTGTTTAGATACTGATTTTAGCACTTACTTTGTAATTGTATTGTGTTATGTAGTGACATAAACATATTGAGAAATACTTTACCTATGATAGTAAAAATAATGCATGGCTGCCATGCTGGCACAGGATAAATAAGACATTATTCGATAACACTGGCTCAGAAAATGATGGTAAAAAATTATAATAAAAGGTGACAGTGACTTTACCAGCCAATCAATACACGGGATATGGCTTGCATTAGAGGGATACTATTGCTTAAAAGACAAGTCTACCAGATGTAATATGTGTAAAAATAATTGCCCCTTGGCTTCTTAAATCCCTTGCTAGCTCCAGAGGAGAGATTTTGCTGATGGGGTTCCCAGTTGTATAATGTAAAAAAAAAAATGTATAACAATGTAAAATAACCAAACAGGGATTGTGAAATAATTTGTAATGACCATGGAAGGTGGATGAACCTCAAAACTAAAGTGTAAAGATCTCTCTACTAGAATTCAAGGAGTTATAAGAAAATATCAGTTTTGGGTAAACTGTCTATTGAAAGAATACAGCAGATTCTGTACAAATATGACACGGAGATTGGGATACACTTGCAGAGGGTGATTTGAGAAAGGTGTAAAGAATTTTCAGTTAGCTTTGTGAAAATGGTGAAAACTGTGTGATCACGTGCAAGCAAATAATAAAAAAAAAAGAACAGCAATTTTGCTTGTACATGATTGGATGGTGGAAGTCAGCACAGCTTCTCCGGATTCACTAAGCTAAATGCAAATTCCCTTGCAAAGTGAACATTCTCTACTCCTTTAGTAAATCATCCCCATAATACGCTTTTAATCACCCTTTCTTCAACCTTCTAATCGGTTTACGTAATATAAGCACAGGTCTCAGATCCGACTCTCTTCACAATGCTTTGGTCTGCACTCAGAGCATGCCCCAACTGACTTTAGAGAATAATGCCCATATGCAGTGCATGTTGGTGAAAACCATTATTCTCTATGGCCAGGGCTGTATATGCATGTCTTAAAACACAACCACCAATAGAACATTAATCTAGTGTAAACACTACAGTGTTTATATGAGATCTTTATTTTTTATAAAGAAGGCAAAGGAAGGCTGGGGCTAATTTATGATTTATAACGTGGAATTTACTAAATTGCTCATTTGTAATTTAATAAGATTCACTGGCTAGCCTGGCCATATTACATTAGCTAACATCCTTTTTAAAAAAAATTACTTATTCTTTATGATAAGTAATCATTAGGCAGAAATAAAAGTTGCATATTGATATTTTTGGAAGATGTCACCATTCAGTTTTCCTCAGCTAAAAGAAAATTGGACAGGACATGTAGTTGCCACATTAAAAGGGAAAAAGCCAAGTTCAGGGACTGTCATCTTGATCCTTGCCTCACTATTTAGGTGAATCACTCACCTGCAATAAATAAACAGGTAAGTGTATTCGCTAGTGTACAGGGATGACAGCCTAGGAGCTTGCAAATTTATAAAAAAAAAAAAGTCAGCAATGACAGGCCCCATTTTTCTATCCTGGCAGGTCCCCTTTAAAAATAAACCTGTGACCTGTGGTTCGCTTTTAGGGTTGCTAAGATTTCAAAGTATTAGGATGTTCTATTGCCGCCATTCCTGCCTCAGTATGGAACAACTATAATTCATGTGTCCTGATAAAACAGTTTTCAGTTCTCAAGGCTACTTTAGAATAAGGAGGAAGGAAAAGTATCTATCTTCCTCCAGATTTTGCTAATACCGGTAAGTTATTATATGGCTGGGTGAAGGTTTTAGCGCCTTATGATGATAGGTATAGATTATAGTTATTCACTGGCTTGTACACCGCATACATTTGGTAAACTGATTGGATGTTTTAGATGTGGCATAAACAGCATCCCTGTTTCTTCACGCAATAAATAAAATTAGAGGCACCCCATAAAGAAGGTGGAAGACCTACCAGTCTAGTGGGAGGTGACTCAAATCTTCCATCTCTTGCAGAGGTACAGCCACTGCTGCCATGCTACTGTTGTGTTGGGTGCCGCATCCTCTGTTGTGCCCTGTAATTCCACCCACACGACTCTTTGGTACTATTGTGTCCTGCATCAACATAGTGAGGGTTGGGTGGAACCACAAGGCACAACAGGGAACGCAGAATGACACACCTGGAAGTGTAGAATAGCAACGCTGACCATAACTTTGCAAGAGAGCACCTTCTATACAGGTAAATATTCTTCCTGTTTTATAGGGTGCCTCTAGTTTTACATTTTTGAGATAGCCGCAGGGATTCTTTAAATGTATTTGTACAACGGTTGGGTTTCACTGGCATGTAAAATAAAAAAAATTCTTAAAAGGTCTATGCAGGCCTATAAAATGCCTTCCTTTACTGTAAGGCAGATGTGGTAAAACTGGAGATAAATATATTTCTACCCCACAGAACATGATTTCTTTGTATTGTTTACATTGCTAAAATGATATCTGACATCTGATTGGCTGCCATAACAAAGCAGATACATTCTTTTCATGAAGTTTGGGAAATTCTGCAACTTCTGCACATTAGTGACAGAAATAAACCTTTGCAAATCATAACTGAAAACTATGCCTGCCCTTTAAATACTCTATTAACCATTATAAACATTGTCCTGTACATACATGTAAGAACTATTCGTTTAATATTAAGATAAGCACCTACAAATAAAATATATATATATGTATTCCTGATAGCTTTGTTTTAAATGTCCCGTGAACAATGTTCCCTTTATTGATTGGCTTTTTCAAGGAAACCCAGAATGGCAGCTAAGATGATGATAATGTAGAAAGGAAAGATGAACTCCAAAAATACATCTTTGTGCAACTTAAATAAACAAATTACTGATAGAATGATAAAATGATAAAAATCCAATGTGTTATGACAAAATGTAATCCACGTCAGTAGAATCTGGTTTACAAACAGCCACCTCTGATATACCAAAAACAAAATGGCTGGCGGTGACTATTGTCCTGCAGAGATGACACAAGATCACTGCAGAAATAGTGAGCTGTGTTTCCTCGTAGGTCCTGGAGTGCCTGCTGACAGTTTACTGGTGGCATCAAACTCTTCCTAGACGTCAACCAAGTTTAGTAAGCTGGAGGTCTCCGTTGATCTTTACAGTGTCAATAGCCGACAGAAGTTCAACACGGTGGTAAAAGTCAAAAAGCTGGTGTCCATCGATAAATACCCTGAAACGCGGATGTTCGCAGAGTATTTCCACCTACAAGAGAAGATAATGCATATGTAAATAATGCTGGCCAACATTAACTGCTGCTTGGGACCTCATTATCAGGTACTTTTGGCACTGGCTTTATCAAAGGGGACCAAAACCAACACAGAAAACCCAAACTGGTCACCTTTCTTTCATCCAAAGACATCCATCATATGTGCATGTTAGGGTCTTAAAGAGGAACTCCAGACAAATAAAAGAACTTACCCACACAGTGGGGCTATCCTGCACTGCAAGGGTTAAGTGCTCATTTTGGTCTAGGGGTTGGAATAAAGCAGAATTACTTACCTGATCCCGGCTTCCCCTGGGCTTCTAGACCAACCTCTCCTTCCCTGGGCTCCAGCGGTCCAGCCAAAGGACCGCTGACATCATCACGTCTTATGCAGGTCCATTGACCTGCATTAGACGTAAGGATGCCAAGAGACATTCCATAGCTAGAGCAGAGGGGAGGAGAGCACTGATCGGTGCGGGATCAGGTAAGTAAAACTGCTTTATTTGAATACCCTAGAAAAACGAGTGGTAGCCCAACTGCAAGGGAAAGATTTGTATTTGCCCAGTTCTTCTTTAAAGTCGCTATAAACATCATGATCATTACCCAATCCCACTTAAAGTACACCTTTACTTATCTTAACAATAGTAAATGAACTGTAGGATTAAAAAGCAGCTAAAGGTGCCTGTCCGTAGATTTAGATGTTTTCCTGTGCTCTGAACCCCAGGCTTTTCTATTATGTACATACCAATCTTAGCTTGGAAAGTCAAGCTCTTGGTCCATTATCTCCCACACCCCACTACTGAGCAGTGAGGCATTGTATTCACTGACCAGAACTGAGGGCTTGCAGGGGACATGCCAGAGAATTTGGTATTTGCATAACAGGGGAATTCAGTTTTTGGGTCTCCTAGAAAACTCAGTAAGATTTGGCCACCCACATCTCAAATTTGTACTCATTCTTGCTGAATCGGCCATAGATCAGACTGTGGGTAACCCTGCTGGCACCATTTGCTTGACATAACTATAGTGCCTGACTGGAAATGTGCAAATGTATTTTGAGTGTATAAGAGTTATGACTCCGGTCAGGTTTTCACTTGAGCCTATGTCCCTGATGGGGAGATTCATTATCTTTACCGTATATACTCGAGTATAAGCCGTCCCGAATATAAGCCGAGGTACCTAATTTTACCACAAAAAACTGGGGAAAAATATTGATCGAGACGCTGACTATAAGCCGAGGGGGGCACTTTTCAGCAAAAAAAATGGGCTGAAAAACTCGGCTTATACTCGAGTATATACTATATTTGCTCTGACTGGGACAGAAAGTGAGAGGAAAGCCAAAATGAAACAGGTGAGGGGGAATCTTCCAAAGAGGGCACCTGTTCCAGCGACACCTGTGTCAGAAGATTGCTTCTTCCTTTGGTGAGATTTCATGTTGTGCCTTTCACCAAACATTCACTGGTGGTGAACCAATAACTGAAATGTAAAACTTATGCACCTGGAAGATTCATCTGAAGAGAATGTTTGGTGAATGTCAGACTTACTGCTTTATATATATGCCCCATTATTGGGGCTCTTTGATGTCTCTTTATATGATTAACACCCACGCATATCAAGCCATTACATTGCACTCCTAGCTGTATGCCTGTCACAATTATCTCTGTTCTCTATTATTACTAGTGCTCATAAATATTTCTTACTTTCCATATTACAGTCCTTATTCTGTTGCTTCCCTTCCTGGTATTCCCGGAATGTATGCAACAAAAACACCCTTTTTAACCTAAGTAGTTAAACAGGTTATTTTTTCTTGCTGGCTAGCTTGAAAGTGTGCTGGGGACCCCCTTTTGTACTGTTTTGCATACTGCCCTGTCCATGAGCACCTTTCCCTTTTTGCTCGCTTTAAACAGATCACAGCGGCTGCCATATTTGCTTTTATGTCCTCATGTTGCATTAGGTACCTATTATAACTATTTAATGTGATAAATGTTTGATCATATATTTATACAGCATTCAATCAGTGTGTTTTTTACTTATTGCCTTAATAGTTCACTAACATAAGGAAAACACATTACCTTAAGGGGTGTATTTATACAGGTGAAACTCGAATAATTAGAATATTGTGCAAAGTTCATTTTTTCACTAATGCAACTTATGCGGTGAAACTAATATATGAGATAGACTCATTACATGCAAAGCAAGATAATTCAAGCCGTGATTTGTCATAATTGTGATGATTATGGCTTACAGCTCATGAAAACCCCAAGAACCCAAAATCCACAACCTCAAAAAAGTAGATTATTACATGCAATCAGTAAAACAAGGATTGTACATAGAACAATATCGGACCTCTGAAAAGTACAAGCATGCATATGTACTCAGTACTTGGTTTGGGCCTCTTTTGCAGCACTTACTGCAATTACTTTTGCCCGATATTCTAATCATTCGAGTTTCACCTGTAAAACATTTGCACAGCAAACAGCTATGCAAACGGCTGAGTTGTAGATTCGCTGCACATTATGGCCACTAGATGGAGCCAAGGAGCATAGGAAATCCTATGCTCCTCGGCTCCATCTAGTGGTCATAATTTGCTGCAAATCTAATACGCAGAGGTCCACAGAGCTGTTTGCTCTGCGACTGGTTTCAAATTTCACCCTATGATGTTCAGTTCACCCAAAACTTACATTTCATTACAGGTGGGTTTTGGTAGACCAAGTCACCCACTGGATCGGTGTTCCTGGCCCTGTTGTTTATTCTATGGAGTATGTAACCTATTCATGCTGAAGAAAGAGTCTCAATCCAACTGCAGCATTCTTCATAGGGTAAAATAGCAAAAATCTAACAGCGACACTGCCTTAAAATGGATGTTACCAATGGAGCCCCCAAGAGATATAGACGGCTAGTGAACGCTGCAGTGTGATCTAAAGCCCTAGTATCTACTTAAAACTGACAGTTCAGTGTAAGGCGGGCTGGTCTGTAAAGACAGCTAGTGATCTAATCTAGAACCTCTAGTCCAGTATAGTGAATAGTTCATCAATTCATACATGATTATCCTGTTCAGCCTGCTCGCTGGGTTACTCCTTGTGTAAATAGCACAGAAGTACATGAAAACACAGAAATGTTATGATCACTGCCTGCTCTGGTCAGGAGTTTGTGTTTTGTTAGGGTGGAAAGAAAAAGAAATCAAGAAAATGTGGGCGTTTAAACATTTTCTCCAATGCTGTGCAATATTTTCCATGCGTTATAATGGGTCACATCTGGATGCCAGATATTCACACATTCTTCTGATACACACAGGCCTTTTAAGTTGGTTCTAAGATTACAGCTACAGCTCGCGGTATACTGAGACGCCACAGTATACCGCGAGCTACCGTTCGCGGTATACTGAGACGCCGCAGCTGAAGCGGATCCTGACAATTATGTCTGGATCCGCCTATCTAAAGGCAGAGCCAGCTGTACCCGCCCCCTCCCCATCCGTTCCACCAGTCAGCGCTGGGGGATCAGAGCGGGGGGAATCCAGCCACTACCCTGTCACGGCAGAGAGCTGTGACAGGATCGAGAGGTGAGCGAACGCCGGTATGCGTTCGCTCACTTCCCGATCTACTGAGCCGACCTGTGACAGTCTCATTGTCACAGGTTGGCTAGAACTATGAGGTGAGTGAAACTGGGCACTGCTCTATGTTCCCTCTGACACAGAGCACCGCCCAGTGGGTAGAAGAGAAACTTTCAGGAGGCCGAGTGGGGCGGGGAAGAGAGCACTGTCACAGAAGGCTGAGCTCTCCTCTCACACCGCTCGGCCTCCTGTGACAAGGAAATCAGGATGGAGAGTGGTGTGGGGGAGAAGACAGCTGTCAGCTGTCACAGGAGGCCGAGCCAGCAGTCGTGTCACAGGAGGCTAAGCTCTTCTCCCCGCACCGCCCGCTCAGCCTCTTGTGACAGTGAGTCAGGATGGAGAGCTGTTACAAGCGCTCAGCGATCTGTACTGATCGCTGAGTCTTTGTAAATAATTGAGGACATAATATATTTACTGTGTCCCCAATTATGAATGAACAGGAAGTTCTACATCACTTCCTGTTCATTCATGATTGTGCACATAGTAACTCATACTTTATCCACAGTTTATGAAAGGACAGGAGCACTCAGTATGAAGGCTTCCTGTTTATTCATAAAAGGGGCTGCAGAAAAAGAGATTTAGGACTCTGTATTTTAAAAGGGAAATATCAGGGGTCTGCTTAGACCCCTGCTGTTTCCCCAGGGCCCCTGCCAGTAAAGCTAAAAACAAATAAATAATTAACTACAAATAAAATATAAATGTTTTCTTTTTTTTAAAATAATTTTTGGTTTCAGTCTGACAATTTTTTTATGTTCGGTTTCGGTCTGAAAATTCAATTTCGGTGCACCTCTACTAAAGATGTGATAAGTTTTCACTCTAAACAGAGGCATAATTAAGAAGTGGTGAGGGTCAGGCTTTATTATGTAGCAGAGCACCCAAAGGAGGAATTTAAGACTCATGCTGTAACCTTATATCTGTCCTTGTTTAGTACTGCTTTGCCATGCTACAAAATTGCTAAAGCTGGGTACAAATGAACATAATTGTTTGTTCAGCATCACAGGCTGACAGATTCCTCCACCCATGCTCACAGTGTGGATGAACAGATCTCCCACTGTGTACATTGGATGCAAGCAAATGATTTTCCAGCATTTCCCTTGGACAAAAGTTGATCTAATGATTTTATAATTTCAGCTGACTCCTGCTAAATTCAAATCCATGTGTGCCCAGCTTAAATGTCCCTTGCGGTATCTTAAGAAGTTGTTTTGTATACATTTGTTATCCAGTTTGCTAAGGATACAGCGGTATCAACAAAGTAATGCACTCAGGCACTAATCTTATAATGCTTCCAAATCCGAGCTTACTTCACATATAAGCAACTTTACTCTATAATGCAAAAGTACTGTAGAGCAAAACATCTGCTTGTTTAAGTCATCCTAAACATAATGGGGACTATTTCGTTAAAAAGTACATCCTCTCTAGCTTTTCATATCTGTGTCTTCATCTATTTCAAAAGTTAAAAGACTCTAAGCCTGCACCCTCAATAGTATCCCATTGCACACCTAACTGGTATAGCCCCTGTTGTTTTGTTGTCTCTCGGTGGGTCCTGTTGTAACAAGCGGGTGATACCGCCAAATATAACATAAAGCAGCATTTCTCAACCTTTTTTTTCACTCACGGCACCCTTAAAAAATATGCAAAATGGCGAGGCACCCCAGTCTAAAATGTAAGGTGGACCCCATGCGAAAACACACAGAAAAAGAGGAATTCCTCCCTTCGCATCAGAGCCCCTCTTTCACATCAGATGCCCCCATTCACATCAGAGCCCCCCTTTCACATGAGAATCCTCCTTTTCACATCAGAGCCCCCCCTTCACATCAGGAGCCCTCTTCACATTAAAGCCCCCCATTCACATCAGAAACCTTTCCTTTCACATTAGAAGCCCAGTTCACATCAGGAGCCCACCTTCACATCAGGAGTCCTCTTCACATCAGGAGCCCACCTTCACATCAGGAGCCCTCTTAACATCAGAAGCCCACCTTCACATCAGGAGCCCTCTTCACATCAGGAGCCCCTCTTTCACATCAGAATCTCCCTTTCACATTAGAAGCCCCCCTTCACATCAGGGACCCTCTTCACATCAGAAGCCCTCTTCACATCAGAGCCCTCCTTTCATATTGGAATCCTCCCTTTTACATCAGAGTCCTTCTTTCACATCAAGGTCCTACCAACAGAAAATGTTGAGGCACCCCTAAGGAAGCCAGAATTCACCCTGGTGTGCCACCCTGGTTGGAAAAGGCTGACATGGTGAGTACCAGTACACCAAAATCTTCATCATCAAAGCGCCTTTACTTGACTGTGGTTGATCATGGAATCACAGAAAAAAAGCAATGTTTTGGGACTATGTAAGGTTCCTTCATCACATTACCTGATGAAGTTATCCTGCGTGGTCCTGAAACGTCACTTTTTTCCTGTGATTTCATGATTAACCAACGTCAAGTAAAGACATTTTGGTGATGAAGATTTTGGTGTGCTGGTGACTTACTCTCTATGGTACTGCAGAAAGACAGACACGTGTGACTGGGCCATGAGTGGTGAATTCACAGCTTTTAATGCATATAGATACATTCAAAATCACATGAACTAAAGTACAAAAAGCACATAATGCTGAGGTTCAAAAACACTATTTTACTTCAATACAAAGGTATACTTGTATCTTATAAATATGAATGATTTGTACTGGCTAGCTTGAAAGTGTGCTGGGGACCCCCTTTTGTACTGTTTTGCATACTGCCCTGTCCATGAGCACCTTTCCCTTTTTGCTCGCTTTAAACAGATCACAGCGGCTGCCATATTTGCTTTTATGTCCTCATGTTGCATTAGGTACCTATTATAACTATTTAATGTGATAAATGTTTGATCATATATTTATACAGCATTCAATCAGTGTGTTTTTTACTTATTGCCTTAATAGTTCACTAACATAAGGAAAACACATTACCTTAAGGGGTGTATTTATACAGGTGAAACTCGAATAATTAGAATATTGTGCAAAGTTCATTTTTTCACTAATGCAACTTATGCGGTGAAACTAATATATGAGATAGACTCATTACATGCAAAGCAAGATAATTCAAGCCGTGATTTGTCATAATTGTGATGATTATGGCTTACAGCTCATGAAAACCCCAAGAACCCAAAATCCACAACCTCAAAAAAGTAGATTATTACATGCAATCAGTAAAACAAGGATTGTACATAGAACAATATCGGACCTCTGAAAAGTACAAGCATGCATATGTACTCAGTACTTGGTTTGGGCCTCTTTTGCAGCACTTACTGCAATTACTTTTGCCCGATATTCTAATCATTCGAGTTTCACCTGTAAAACATTTGCACAGCAAACAGCTATGCAAACGGCTGAGTTGTAGATTCGCTGCACATTATGGCCACTAGATGGAGCCAAGGAGCATAGGAAATCCTATGCTCCTCGGCTCCATCTAGTGGTCATAATTTGCTGCAAATCTAATACGCAGAGGTCCACAGAGCTGTTTGCTCTGCGACTGGTTTCAAATTTCACCCTATGATGTTCAGTTCACCCAAAACTTACATTTCATTACAGGTGGGTTTTGGTAGACCAAGTCACCCACTGGATCGGTGTTCCTGGCCCTGTTGTTTATTCTATGGAGTATGTAACCTATTCATGCTGAAGAAAGAGTCTCAATCCAACTGCAGCATTCTTCATAGGGTAAAATAGCAAAAATCTAACAGCGACACTGCCTTAAAATGGATGTTACCAATGGAGCCCCCAAGAGATATAGACGGCTAGTGAACGCTGCAGTGTGATCTAAAGCCCTAGTATCTACTTAAAACTGACAGTTCAGTGTAAGGCGGGCTGGTCTGTAAAGACAGCTAGTGATCTAATCTAGAACCTCTAGTCCAGTATAGTGAATAGTTCATCAATTCATACATGATTATCCTGTTCAGCCTGCTCGCTGGGTTACTCCTTGTGTAAATAGCACAGAAGTACATGAAAACACAGAAATGTTATGATCACTGCCTGCTCTGGTCAGGAGTTTGTGTTTTGTTAGGGTGGAAAGAAAAAGAAATCAAGAAAATGTGGGCGTTTAAACATTTTCTCCAATGCTGTGCAATATTTTCCATGCGTTATAATGGGTCACATCTGGATGCCAGATATTCACACATTCTTCTGATACACACAGGCCTTTTAAGTTGGTTCTAAGATTACAGCTACAGCTCGCGGTATACTGAGACGCCACAGTATACCGCGAGCTACCGTTCGCGGTATACTGAGACGCCGCAGCTGAAGCGGATCCTGACAATTATGTCTGGATCCGCCTATCTAAAGGCAGAGCCAGCTGTACCCGCCCCCTCCCCATCCGTTCCACCAGTCAGCGCTGGGGGATCAGAGCGGGGGGAATCCAGCCACTACCCTGTCACGGCAGAGAGCTGTGACAGGATCGAGAGGTGAGCGAACGCCGGTATGCGTTCGCTCACTTCCCGATCTACTGAGCCGACCTGTGACAGTCTCATTGTCACAGGTTGGCTAGAACTATGAGGTGAGTGAAACTGGGCACTGCTCTATGTTCCCTCTGACACAGAGCACCGCCCAGTGGGTAGAAGAGAAACTTTCAGGAGGCCGAGTGGGGCGGGGAAGAGAGCACTGTCACAGAAGGCTGAGCTCTCCTCTCACACCGCTCGGCCTCCTGTGACAAGGAAATCAGGATGGAGAGTGGTGTGGGGGAGAAGACAGCTGTCAGCTGTCACAGGAGGCCGAGCCAGCAGTCGTGTCACAGGAGGCTAAGCTCTTCTCCCCGCACCGCCCGCTCAGCCTCTTGTGACAGTGAGTCAGGATGGAGAGCTGTTACAAGCGCTCAGCGATCTGTACTGATCGCTGAGTCTTTGTAAATAATTGAGGACATAATATATTTACTGTGTCCCCAATTATGAATGAACAGGAAGTTCTACATCACTTCCTGTTCATTCATGATTGTGCACATAGTAACTCATACTTTATCCACAGTTTATGAAAGGACAGGAGCACTCAGTATGAAGGCTTCCTGTTTATTCATAAAAGGGGCTGCAGAAAAAGAGATTTAGGACTCTGTATTTTAAAAGGGAAATATCAGGGGTCTGCTTAGACCCCTGCTGTTTCCCCAGGGCCCCTGCCAGTAAAGCTAAAAACAAATAAATAATTAACTACAAATAAAATATAAATGTTTTCTTTTTTTTAAAATAATTTTTGGTTTCAGTCTGACAATTTTTTTATGTTCGGTTTCGGTCTGAAAATTCAATTTCGGTGCACCTCTACTAAAGATGTGATAAGTTTTCACTCTAAACAGAGGCATAATTAAGAAGTGGTGAGGGTCAGGCTTTATTATGTAGCAGAGCACCCAAAGGAGGAATTTAAGACTCATGCTGTAACCTTATATCTGTCCTTGTTTAGTACTGCTTTGCCATGCTACAAAATTGCTAAAGCTGGGTACAAATGAACATAATTGTTTGTTCAGCATCACAGGCTGACAGATTCCTCCACCCATGCTCACAGTGTGGATGAACAGATCTCCCACTGTGTACATTGGATGCAAGCAAATGATTTTCCAGCATTTCCCTTGGACAAAAGTTGATCTAATGATTTTATAATTTCAGCTGACTCCTGCTAAATTCAAATCCATGTGTGCCCAGCTTAAATGTCCCTTGCGGTATCTTAAGAAGTTGTTTTGTATACATTTGTTATCCAGTTTGCTAAGGATACAGCGGTATCAACAAAGTAATGCACTCAGGCACTAATCTTATAATGCTTCCAAATCCGAGCTTACTTCACATATAAGCAACTTTACTCTATAATGCAAAAGTACTGTAGAGCAAAACATCTGCTTGTTTAAGTCATCCTAAACATAATGGGGACTATTTCGTTAAAAAGTACATCCTCTCTAGCTTTTCATATCTGTGTCTTCATCTATTTCAAAAGTTAAAAGACTCTAAGCCTGCACCCTCAATAGTATCCCATTGCACACCTAACTGGTATAGCCCCTGTTGTTTTGTTGTCTCTCGGTGGGTCCTGTTGTAACAAGCGGGTGATACCGCCAAATATAACATAAAGCAGCATTTCTCAACCTTTTTTTTCACTCACGGCACCCTTAAAAAATATGCAAAATGGCGAGGCACCCCAGTCTAAAATGTAAGGTGGACCCCATGCGAAAACACACAGAAAAAGAGGAATTCCTCCCTTCGCATCAGAGCCCCTCTTTCACATCAGATGCCCCCATTCACATCAGAGCCCCCCTTTCACATGAGAATCCTCCTTTTCACATCAGAGCCCCCCCTTCACATCAGGAGCCCTCTTCACATTAAAGCCCCCCATTCACATCAGAAACCTTTCCTTTCACATTAGAAGCCCAGTTCACATCAGGAGCCCACCTTCACATCAGGAGTCCTCTTCACATCAGGAGCCCACCTTCACATCAGGAGCCCTCTTAACATCAGAAGCCCACCTTCACATCAGGAGCCCTCTTCACATCAGGAGCCCCTCTTTCACATCAGAATCTCCCTTTCACATTAGAAGCCCCCCTTCACATCAGGGACCCTCTTCACATCAGAAGCCCTCTTCACATCAGAGCCCTCCTTTCATATTGGAATCCTCCCTTTTACATCAGAGTCCTTCTTTCACATCAAGGTCCTACCAACAGAAAATGTTGAGGCACCCCTAAGGAAGCCAGAATTCACCCTGGTGTGCCACCCTGGTTGGAAAAGGCTGACATGGTGAGTACCAGTACACCAAAATCTTCATCATCAAAGCGCCTTTACTTGACTGTGGTTGATCATGGAATCACAGAAAAAAAGCAATGTTTTGGGACTATGTAAGGTTCCTTCATCACATTACCTGATGAAGTTATCCTGCGTGGTCCTGAAACGTCACTTTTTTCCTGTGATTTCATGATTAACCAACGTCAAGTAAAGACATTTTGGTGATGAAGATTTTGGTGTGCTGGTGACTTACTCTCTATGGTACTGCAGAAAGACAGACACGTGTGACTGGGCCATGAGTGGTGAATTCACAGCTTTTAATGCATATAGATACATTCAAAATCACATGAACTAAAGTACAAAAAGCACATAATGCTGAGGTTCAAAAACACTATTTTACTTCAATACAAAGGTATACTTGTATCTTATAAATATGAATGATTTGTGACATGTCCTCCCCCCCCCCCCCCC
>NW_017306279.1:1415593-1448360 GCF_000935625.1 Nanorana parkeri
CCTATCAACAAACACCCAGCCCTTATGAAGTGTGTCTATTAAACAAGTAAACTTACTTACAGTTACAAGACTAAAGTGGCATGTATTTCCCCAATCCTACTGTCCCCTTCTCTGAAAACTGCACCTCCATTTTAAATTAATGTCATTGGTGGCTGGCTTCTTCATTTTTTTGTGGTTTTGTGTGCCAGCCCACACATGTGAGTTACCCTGGAAGGCACTGGTGACAGCTCCAAGGCACTGGCTAGGTCACCAGTGCCTACAATAACCCAGAAGTTGGATTTACTAAGTTCACTAACAAATATTTTATTTTCCGAAAGCATTTCCAAAAATCAACTGAGCCAGATATAAGCCTGAACAGGGACTGATCATTTAAGATGCAGTCTATATCCTATCCTGTATTCAGGCACCATGGGTGACTGCTGCTTGAACACAGCAGCTGATATTAAAGATTTCTTCATCTACAAAGGGTTTTCTCTTGTTCAGCCCCGCGTATTTTGAAGAGTATAATTGGTCAATGGTACAGCGCTATGGGTTCCCGGTATCTATTAAAACAAGTATGTGAACTAAAAAGTGTCCGTGGATCTCTACAACCATAAATCAATTGTATAAATAAATAAATAAATAAATGTATATATATCAATTTATATAAAATGTGTGACCGTCTTCCTTTATCCAGTGTATCAGATAGGTGAAAATATACGTGAAACTTTACACAGAAAATAAAGGAATAAATGAAAAATTTATAAATATAGATGACTCTTCAAAAAATAAGTGGATGAAAATGAAATAAATGTTGTATTTGACTGTATTTTGAAGAGTGTACAGACAGCTTTAGCGTGTAAAAAAAGTGTTACATCAAAAAGTAAATATGTGCTCACTAAAAAAAATGAAAAATACTTTCCCGTTACTTCAGAATATAAGACCCAATCAGTAAAAGACAGCAGAAGGCAGGGAACTTGTGCTTCCACTGGCACTGCAAATGCTCCAACTGTAATGGTCATTTTTTGTCAATTTTTTAGGCATGTTGGCCTCCTGGTGTCCAGGATTTGTCCAAACCTACTCTGGGTCGCTGCAAATATTCAATATGATGCAGCTTCTGAGTCACTGTACAATCTTGACTGGCTATGTATGGTCATATTCAGCTCAGGGTTAATGTTCCTGACATAACCAAGGAACAGGGAGATCATTTTGGAATTGAAATTTCTCACGACATAAGCGACTATGACTGCACACTGCAATTCAGCTTTGAATCAGGCTGTGGAATTTATTTTGACTTTAGATAATAACCCTAAATGTTACTTTTAAGTAAATTCATCTCCAGAATGGGGGAAACCTTAAAGCTGCACTCCAAGTTAAAAAAACACAGTTTAATGAAGTTATGGGTTTTTTAATAAAGTGTATTTGATATGCAACTAGGATGAGCAAGTTGCTGAATGTGTTTAATAGCAGCTTCTTGCACTGCAGGACTCAGATTGGGAAAGAAAAGACCAGAGTGAGGAGCCAAAACTGCTGCGTTGTAGTACAGAATGCTGTCAGTCTAACACTGTAAACACACAGGAGGATATAGCACATCAGGGTTCATCAGGGTGTTGTTGCTCCTTTTTTTGATATAACAGGTAGGGTTAGAACCTAGGGTAGCCCCATTGCAAAGACTAAGATTTTATTTTCCCAGAGTTCTTCTTTAAATTAAGAAAACAATCAAAGTCTGTGTTCTAATATAAAAGATATAAAATACAATATAAAAAAGCTTGTGCTATTTCTTTGAGATGAAAGAAGAAGCTAATTATAAATAGTCTATACAGGTACTGTTTCTATGCAACCGAGCTTCTCTGGTAGTGAAATTCGGCTCTGGGCAAAGCAATGTTCTGAAGAAATTATTTGCATCAGCAATTATAATTTTTTCCCAAAATTCTTTTAAGTAACACACTGAAATTACAAATTTCTCCTGCTCCATACCCTTGTACTAACACCCACGTACAGATGAATAACAAATAAGAGAAACGTAATAAGGCCATGCAGAGTGCACTATCTACACAACGTGCCATACTTACGAGCCGACTTCCCAGCCTATCAGAAAGCCTGGCGGCAGGTCATTACTCGCCGCCCGGCTTCTTGATTGCACAGGAAGCCGGCTCCCTGCGGTTTGGCCGGCTCCATGCTTATTGGCCGGGATGCCGGCTTCCCATCCAATCGGCATTGAGCTGGCTGTTTGGCCAGCTGGATGCTAAATTGGCCAGGAAGTCAGCTTTCCAGCCAATATGGCTTTCTGGCCAGCCCGATGCATCAGGAGGCAGGTCATTACCCGCAACCCGGCTTCCTGATGGGCCGAGACGCCGGCTTCATGCTGATTGGCTGGGAAGCTGGCTACCCGGCTAGATATATAGTACTGGAGAAGAAGGTAGACACCACTCTTGTTTTCGGTTATGAAAGTTTAAGGGCTCATTAAGGTGGTTGTGTTTTGGTAATGCGCCTTTTATGCAGCAACCCATGCACCTGGGTGGCCTGCCATTTATTTTGAATGACCAATGCACCCCAACGCACTGCACAGTATTGCTGAATGCACATTACACTGCAGTGCACCACAATGGGTAAAGTTTGTGTAAATACTTTTTTTTTGTATTGGATAGGGTATTTTTGGCTGTCTGTGTCTGCTGGGGAGACAGGAACACGACAGGAAAAGGGAGGAAAATTCCCCAAAGTGAGAGGATTTCCCATCTTAGTGAACTGTCATAGGAGCAAGTGTTACAATTCAAGAACTTCTCACTTCCTGCTCTGGTGACAACACTAACATTTTGGATATCCCTTGGTTTTCTGTTTAAATGACAAAGGTTTCCAGGAAAAATAAGGGGGTGAATCTCTCCAATGGGGAATGCAGGCAACACTAAAAACCTAATTCTAACCAAAACTAAAAAAAAAGTTTTGCTTTAAAGAGGAATTGAACTCAGGAAACTGTGTCCAATAAAAGGCAGGCAGAGGGCAAGTACTAGTCCCCAGTATTGCCCGTGGTCTCCTTGCAGATGATCTTTCCCTAATTACTAATCTCTTGTTCTGCTCTGTCTCTCTATGTGGAGACGGCCATCTTGGTAGAGTGCAGGCATAAGGATCGGGTGATGAGCATAACAAGCAGTTAACCCCTGCAGTGCGGGGGAAGCCTCACTGCAAGGGTTAATAAATATTATTTGCTTAATTTATTAATTGCTTCTTTAACATACACTTTAAATGTATTCTTTAGATCTAAAAAGGCCCATAAGAACAGCTGTTGAGCACATTTATTAGGCCATGGCTGAGTGCTAATGACTGTATAGCTAGTTAACTTTCTAATTCAAGAGGTTTAACAATCGTATTTTATACATCTGTCGGTAAAAGTTGTAGGAATCCACTTTTAAACAGACACAGGGGTAGCAATACTGCTTTACACCTAACTTCATATAATGGCCAGACTGCTATAGTCTGGTATCTGCAAAACTGAAAATGTAGGCCAATAAGAACTGACTGTAAACTACGCCAACATACAAGCAAGAGGTATAGTGACTTTTACTGTATGGTACTTACATTGCTGCATGCCTATCAATTGTTACTCGTGACTAGAGAAAAAGAATGTTCACACAATTCCTCTGTTCCACACATCATAATGAGTACCCCAGTGCAGCTGTAGCGGGAGTACAGAGATACCAGCCCAACTAAATAAGAAAATACAATATTTGACTACTATATAAAAGAGCCACTTACTCTGAATGGCTGGTCGGCAATAAATGGAAAATAAGGAATAGCTGACTCCTCTTCTCCCCACTCCCCAGACACACAGGCATTTCTAAGTAATTGTTTATCATTGAATTCTGCTTTCATTTCAATGGCAACGTCAGCTAGTGGATCATCCGAGTCTCCGCATGTCAGTCTGATGTCAAAACTGAAAATATAAAAAACACATACATGCATCAAGATAACTTAAAATAAGGCAAAGAGCAATCACTTATGTGCAAAGTGCATTTACTGATGACAACCAATCAAATATCAATTTACTGTATGCTTATCAGTCAAAAAATGTATTGTAAATGGCCACTGCCACAAACCCACTATCTGCTACTGGCTTGCAGCAATGCAGAATGCAGTGACTATTTACAAAGTCTTATTAAAAAACATCCAACAGTTATCAATCAAAATATGAAAGCATTTTTAAACATATACATTATTTTATACACTGCCTGTCCCCAAAAAAAGTCAGACACTTAAGTATTTAATTGGACCTCCTTTAGGTTTGGTTATGGCACGCATTCGCTGTGGCATCATTTCGATAAGCTTATGCAATGTCACAACATTTATTTTCATCCAGAGTTGCATTCATTTTTCACCAAAATCTTGTTGTGGTGATGGACCATTGGGGTTAAGTTCGGGATATGCCCAATGTACCATCACGGAAGAAAAAATCCACTGATGGAAAAACCTGGTGATTCAGTATATTCAGGTAGGGAGCTGACCTCATTTTTTGGGGACATGATGTTGCTGAACCTAGACTTATTGTCCAGTGGAAGGCTCTTACCTGTTTGCTTAGCTAAATCCAGGTGATGACTTTTTTTGGACAGACAGTGTATAAAAATGAATCAAACATATGAGGTGAAGCATTGTTGCTGCAAGACCACCCCCTTTTTTAACTAATCCCTAGTTCACGGTACAATGTACTTTGTTACCATTCATTTTGGGACACTAAAACACATGTGCATTAGCATGGTGTGATGGGGTGCCCAGAAGAATGAATGGCACTGCAGCAAAACCTCAGAAATGACAAGCATTTTTGTGCACTGCAGAAAAGAGCCAGATTTTTTGGGTATTCCTCTGGAGCATAGATGTGAATGAGGAATTCTTTTGATTCACTAATTTTTATACACATATCACAATGACATATAAGGGGAGTGGTGATCTATGGGGGTAAATGTTTTGAAGCACGATTGGAACTTTTTTTTGTGCAGCATCAGAACTAAACTCCCTCCGGCCAGTGACGGAAGTACAAGCTTGCCAGTATACGTCTGTAAGTCAATGCAGGACCTGTCCCGGGTGCGACGTTGGCAGCATGTCATACACATTTGTTCCAATATCAACAAGACATCAACCACTATAATGAGAACAATTCAGAAATATCTCACTCATTTAAAGTATATCAAAAGCTAAAATGTTTTTGCTTTGGAAAGAAATAGTTAAAACCAATGCCAGGTGTTTTTCCATCTGTCGCTCCCCAATGAGGAAAATGAGGTCCACCTCCTGTCCCGTAGACACAACAGGAAGTAAGGGAATGTAAAAATATAGAAATCCCCCTTTGTCACTTGTCACCAGAACAAATGTCCAAATTGAAAGATCTACTCACTATAACTGTTCCAGCATCAAAACGTGGGATTTTGTTTCATTTTCTGTCCTGACAATAGTCATTAGGACATATAGAGAGAAATCTCTCCACTGGGGACACAGAGATAGATAAAAAAACAGACAAAAGTTCTAGCTCTTTCCCACGCTATCCAAAACTAAAAAAAGTAGGCTTTACATATACTTTAGGGCTGACACTGCAAGTTATTTCAGTCGTACTAGCAGGAATAATAAGGTTAGTATAATTTATAGAAGAAAAACTATATACTACAGCCTGCTGTACTTGTGCTTTCCCATACAGCTTGTGCGTAAATGTAACAAAGATACAGTCCATAACATGCCTAGTCATAGTGTCCTTAGGGCCGTTTGTGCAGCCAGTTTTTTCATTGATGTATTGGCCTTTTTTAAATTGTTTTTGTACATTTCCTGCAATGTTATTCATAAATATGCTATGAGATGAGCACGTTTGTAAATTGCAAACTAAAAAGAAAACCTCAGCCTCATAGCAGGAACTGCTTATATCGGTCGGACACTCAAGCTACAGTAGTAGTTGGTAAGCTCTGTACAGCACAAGTACAGCAGGCTGTAATATGTGTGAAAAGCACCTTCCTATGCCAATGTGACAAGAGTCTACAGCTGAAGACTTTCTTTGTTTTTGTCTGAAACAGCATACAAAGCACTATCTGTTACTAACAGTTACCCTAAGCCTATAACTACATGGGACTTGTTTGCATCAAATGCATTGTGCTGTGTGTGTTAAAACATTTGTTTGTACTGCAAGTCAGTTGAGAATGTGTGCAAAATGCATTTATAGTGAACCTGTCCTGTGCACAAGTAGAACAAAACATTAGGCTCGCTTTGGCTCCCCTCCTTAGCGGCACCTGTTTACCTTCACGTCTGTGTAAACTCTGAACTGCTCTTGCTGGAGCTTACCCAGAGGCGTGTTCAGTCGCTCAGCCGCTGAGAGTGCTGAGTTAGCAAACTGCCACTGAAACGCTGTGCAGCAAGTCATTGCTCAGCACTGCTAACGTAGCACTCGCAGCGGAAGTGAATGTAGATGCAGAGTGCTGAGTGTGATGGAGAAGGTGGGAACAGAGCACCAGCAGCCATTTTAACTGTGGGCACACCTGGCAGCACTGGAGAAAGGTGCCTGAACCCTGATGTAGGAAATAATTTCAGTGTGGAACCTACAATTTAATGTTTTGGTGGACGAGCACACCAAATGTTCATTGGAAAATTTTATTTATTAGTCAAAAATATTATACTCCGCCATTTTGCTTAGCACTGTGCAGCCGAAGTGTTCAGTAAAGCTGCTGCAGCAAACTAAGGCCTTGTTCACACCAAATGCAGACCAGATCCGGTCAGGTTTCTGCACACGCAGTGTAGTGGATTGTGCCGCGTTTTTGATGCGTTTAGGGCCGGTTTTGGTAAAAAAATAAAATAAACTTTTTTTTTTGTAAGTTTAACATGGGCTTTCAGGCACTTGCCTGCGTTTTTGATGCGTTTTTGCGTTTTAGATGCGTTTTTGATGCGTTCCAGACCAGATCCAGAGCAGGTAAAATAGGGCTTGCCGCAGTTTTTTCATCCGGTCTGGATCCGCACGCTGCGATGTGAACTGGAGGTCAAAATACCATAGGAATACATTGGACGCAGTTTTGATCTGGTCTGCACCTGCTCTGGTCCGGATCTGCTCCGCGCTTGGTGTGAACAAGGCCTAAAGTACTGCAGAACAGCTACTCAGCGCTTGGATAAGGAACTGAACACGCCTCATGGCTGATGACTTTTCCAGCCCCATGTGACAGTTCTGGGCTAAGCACAAAGCAGCAGAGCTAGTCCCATGCTCCCCTTTACCTGAAAGCTCCGGGTGTTTTCTCTTCTCCAGACACATAAAGACAGCAGTAGGAGAGTAATGAAAAGGATTTTTATGTACTACCAGATAGGGAGCTGCAAAAATAAACCTGTTGCTTTGCCCTGCACAGGTTTGCTTTAAAATACTCTTTGGTCAAGGGTACTACCTCTCAAACGTATTGTCCCAGTGAAATCCTTGAAAAAAAATTTAAAGGCTCCGGGAAAAAAAATCCTTTACATTGGTGGCCAGTGGGAAGAATGTCACCCTTTAGAGTGTTGGTCAGAATGCCACCCTTACAGACAGCTAAAGAGATCACTAGTGTCATGCAGCTGACTCTGCCAAGTGACCATGGCCCTGAAACTATGCAGGCACCATCAAATGAGAGGTCAGTCAGCCGAAGCTCAAGAAACACCTACCAAGCTCTGGAGGAAACCTAGGGTTCCATGGAATTCTGGTTGAGAATGGCTGATCTACAATGTATTTTAATGGGGTGCATGGTAGAGTTTGTCAAGTGCATGCCACATCGTAGCATCTATAGCTTAACCAGACCTAGTTCATAGTTGTTTTATTAATTTGACCTATACCTAAAGAGTTATTTGCATGTTCCTGTCTGCAAGTAAACCTGAAGATACTGGAAACGCAGGATTTTAGCAAGGGCAAAGAAAAACAGAAATACAAACAGCTTGTTTACTCAACAATACTGGCATGCACCGATTACAGCAGCACTGGAGCAAATCAATATGTGTATCTGAGCATGGCTTTCACACCTTTCGGGGTTCATGCCGACCATTCCCATGATGAGAATTTTCTTCCCTGGCCTCATGCCACCTTTAATGTGACCACAGAACGGAACTGTCTGAAATTATAAATGATTCAGTTACAGGAGGACAAAATACAAATATACACAGACATCACATAACTAACAGCTTGGGAACCACACTGGTTAATGCCCAAGTATTAAATCAATACCTTTTAAAGCTCTCTCTCAGTGGTAAAGCAGACTTATACATAATTAAATGAATGAAATGTTCAGCAGCTAAGTCTGAGCAGCAGCATAAGAAATAATCTAACCTAATTCTGGTGCCAACATTTTCCTACTGTACAGTTTGTTGTGAGACTACGAGACTGCTTGAAAATATTTAATTCCCTCGGTACACAGGGCATTTACTAAGCCAGCGCAGACCAAATACAAGGCAATTCTGTTGTGTGCATGTTTCACCTTTTTTCCTAGTGCCTGCCATAAAGGACTTTGCAGAAGAAAACACATTTAAGAAGTACTGAGATTTCAATGCTTATTCCTTTGGTTCAAATGCAAGCAAATCTTCAGTCAAGTTTGCTGACGCTGGTAAGGCAGCTCTTAAATACACAGGCGCTCCTTAATGGGTACCCAGAAGCAACTTAAAGTATAGACATACAAATAGGAACCAAACCACAATGTGTGTTGTTTTTGTGTGTTCATGATACCTACTGACACACAAAAACAGCCAACACATCTTGGTGGCAACAATATTTTCCCTTCATCAAGGCTAAGAAGTATAGAATGGGTACTTGAATGGACTCAAATATTTGATCTTGTCCAAACCTTCTATTAGATTGGAATTCTAATACTGAATTCCAGCAGTTACTAAGTTTTGTTGCCCGTGAGATGTGGTGGCTGTTTTCATGTGACGGCATTGCTAACAAATGATGGTACTTTGGACTCTTTCAGGTTGTGGTTTGGCACTCATTTGTATGTCTTTATTTTGATTAAGGATTCTGCAACTTGTATGCCACTGTAAAGTAAAATGACTTTTTCATTTGGTGAGAAGGTTATGAGTTTTAAAACCGGTAGTGCTTTGAAAGATAGTGAGTTATAGCGTGGTGTAATCATTGATGTCTCCTGAGATTGTTTTGAGCGGCACCCTGCATTACTTACAGTGACAATTGTGTTAGTGTGTTCTCCACACATCCTATACAGTGGGGACCTGCTACCTGTACAAATCACCCATGGCAACCAGGATATAGCACAATAATGAGAGAACAATAAAGAAAGAGAAGACATTCTATGCACCGAATATTTTTCTTGTGTCACATTATTTTTTACAAATGCAACGAGGAAGATTTATCAAAACTGGAGCAGAAGAATCTAGAGCAGTTTCTTATGGCAACCAATCAGCTTCTCTCTTCAGTTTGTTCAGTAAAGGTTTGAAAATTAAAGGTGGATGCTGATTGGTTGCTCCAGATTTTGTCTGCTCCAGTTTTGATGAATTCCCCTCAGTATGTTTTACTATGCTACAAATAATTAAGTAAAAGACAGCTATACTTTTATAAAATGTCAGTTACTCCTTAGCACCCTGCCACAGTTTTAGGCCCTTTTCACACAGCTTTCCAATTAGGTCTGCCAGTCAGTTTTTCAGGCATACCTGATAAGAAGCTCAATATTCTAGGGGGAGTTGTATGTAAATGGACAAGCTTCTTCAAGTCTGTCTAGGTCTGCAAAAAAAAAAGAATTGGATCTGAGTTCCATTTTGGCAGACCTGGAAGGGACAGAATGGAGGTAACTAAATGTAAATGGACACATGTCCGCTTACAGCCAAGTCCCCATAGACCTAACATGGGTCCGTACGACCCTTGCAATAGAGGAAAAAACTGAATGGACAAAGATGTCACAAAAGTGACATCCGTTCCATTCTGTTCCAATCAGTATGGGTTTTGCGCATGGATCCCCTGCTGATCAGAACGGACGGTGCCTGTGCCCGTGTGGAAGGGGCCTTATACTTGCTAATCTACGTGCCTGCGAGGTCCACATAGGGGGGGGGGCCTCTGCAAACTCTCTGATTGGTCCCTCACTCTTACATGCATGGAGAAACTCTCAACTGTAGCTATAAAGAGGCCGTCTATTGTTAGGATGTATTATCGATGGTCTCTCCAGGATCTTCTATGTGCATGCGCAGAAGAAGCGAGGAACTGACTGGAGAGTTGGCAGCAGCTATGCAGCACCCTGCAGTGTTATCCTTTAAGAAAATATTTTAAAAAAACAAATTTTTTGTGAGGTGCCGAGATCACCGTCTTTTCGGCCAGCTTGAGTTTTGTTCTCCAGAGTCTGCATGCCTTAATTAAGGCCCCATTAACTGTTTTTCATGCATGCATTGATGTACATGTACTTTCAATCCTGTGAATGGGGCCTAAATAAGAACCAAGAGATGTGTTTATTTTTAGTTTTTTAAACATGGAAACAAACACTAAGAAATAATTGAGAGCATCGGAAGCAGAGCTTTGTGAATGAAAACCTGGTAACAACTTTGTCCCCAGATGAACCAGTGCAGGCCAGCTAAACATGTTGGGGCACTTGCATGGGCTTTGAACTCAAAAGCAATGCATTAGATGAATACAGAAATGTATCTACCCAAATTAATAGCTGGCTTAAAAGTCTGGTTCGGAGAAAGCTCCTTTGGTGCACATAAAACCGCAGGATATATAACCTTTCAAACGGTTGAAAGTCTGGAGGGGATGTCTCAGTGGTATAATGTGACCAGCTACTGAATAGCTGCAGCCTGAATAGCACCTTTCATTTGAGAGCACTAAATCATTATGTATAATGGCTGTTGATGACTTTCGGTAGTGCATATAAATATATATATACATCCTGCTAGGCAAGTAGGAAATATAACACCCCCAAGTATGATGACAAATACAGCTATACACCTCTGACACCTAAATCTCTAAGGACATGTGCCTGCTTATTCTAACACACTCTTTTATGTCAGTATATTGCTCACAGAATAAGAAAATGCTAAAGCCCAACTCCAGCCAAAATTATTTTTCAAGCGTTAGATAGAGTAGGGAAAGGTTAGAAATCCTGCCAGCAATTTATAGCTGTTTTTGTTGCAGTTGTGGAGATTTCCCTTCATTTCATAAGTGGTCACAAGGCAAGGAAGTGAGGAAAAATCATCAACGAACGCTGTGAGGCAGGCTTGGAAACTCCATCGGTTTAATATTACTTTATGTATTCCCTTTGCAGATATTCTGTGTGGACAAAGGATTGTGTAATGCCCTCAAAATGACTTTCAAGTTTATGCCTTCCCAGTGAAGGGTATTTCTGATTCTACAGCATACAAAAACATTTTAGGCAATTGTGTGCTTCCAGTTTAGTGGAGATAGTTTGGCACAAAGCCATCTCCATAAAGACATGGTTTTATGAGTGTAGTATGGAAAAAGTTGGGTGTCCAGCATGGAGCTCTGACGTCAACTCTAATAAACACCTTTAAGATGAATTGGAACACTAATTACGAGCCAGGTCTTCTAGTGCAAAATTAGTACCTGACCTCACAAATGCTTTTTTGGCTGATTGTACAAATTCCCACAGATACACTCTAAAATATTGTGGGACGTGGGAGCCAACTCTATACTACAGTTTTGGAACAGGATGTCCAACAAGCTCATATAGATGTGATGTTCAGCCGGCGTCCACAACTTTCAGCCCTATAGTGTTTTCCCCACAGTTCCTGAGGACAAGCACAAAAACACAGGCAAATCTCTCCAGTAGGAGCAAAAAAAAAAAGAGTTTCTAACCTTTCCTCACTCTATTCAAAACAAATGTGACTGGAGTTCTAATCCACTCAGTCTATTTGTGTTACAATGTGGAGGCAGTTACAGGGGAACTAGCAAAGTACTGGTCTATGTATGGCAAACATTTATTTGCTCTATAGGATAAAATTAAAATATAATAATTTGACAAGCAGATGTAACTGTGACATGGCAGAAGAAATGTCATGTTTTTAAATATTCAGTTTTGCACTTGGCTGTAATAATAATATCGCCCCCCATAAATTTATAACGCCTTATTCACACAGACAGTGACATGCTTTTCTATTTCTCTCACTTAGTCCTTTCAGGGCAAAGTGACAGAGTCCCTTAATAGCCCACCCTCAATCCCACTTATATCCATCATCGCTGTGCAAGCTTGCCAATGAGTTCCTCCACCATCCAGTTTGGTGCTTAAATAGGGTTGACGATGTCCGCCTGGCAAGGGAAAGAGGCACATTTTATTCTTGGAAATCCCCTGTAGTGGAAACGAGTGAATTCTTTCCTCATGTTTGCCTCGCAAATGATTTATGCTGTGCTTCAGATCATTCTAATGACTATGTGTTCAGAATTTCAGCACAGGACAAACAGAAAGCATCATGAGTCATTCCACCAGACACCGGCACACCCCCAGTTTTAATCTAATGCTAATTACACACATTATAAACTGCCCTATAATTACTACAACTTGTCAAACATCTTGCTACCTTCAATGTATTATTTCTACTAATTCAGACGTACAGTGTGTGAAATTTATATTGATACAATATATATAATTTAATTCTTCATAGCTTTTTTCAGCAGAGGAGCTACCTGGAACTTTAAGAAATTACAAGTGCCACCTTGGTAGAGCCTTCTTATTTGCTGTTAACAGAAGCCGGTATTTTCTGGATGCTTCATCGCTTTAAGACATCACTGCTGACCTTAAAATCTGTGCATGAGGCTGCAGGAGGTATACTTGCTGAAACTGGTAGCTGTTACTGACAGATGGGGTCCAGCGCTCATAGCACCTAGTATATGATCAATTCTCTGCTGTCACCAGTTGTATTTACTGCACAGATCCTGGGGCCATGTTAGGGGAATGTGGAGCTGATCCAATTCTACCAAGGCTCCCCTACACTAATAGCGATCTGCTGATAACAGCAACCTCAGTTTTTTGAGGGTGATAGATCACCACCACTGTTAGGCAAAAAAAAAAATATACTAAAAATATATAAAACGTTTGATTACTATGCACAGCTGCTGTAAACTTAAACCTCTGTGGTTTTTTTTTTACAGGAAGTCGCTCAGCACAGAAGCTGAGCAAGACCCAGATTATCACTGTAAAGCACTGCAGTAGCTGTGGATTCTACTGGGGTTACAGGATCCCCATGGTCCTACCAGGGATAAATTCATCTTTATAGCTGGAGTTTGGTTTCAATGGCTGCCCGACAACTCTATTCAGCTACCAGGAGTGAAGAAAATACCTGGATCTTACAAGTATGGAAAGCCATGGGACTCACACCGCATCCTGTCAACTCAAAATGCTGGTGCTGTGAGATTGCCCACTCAGGCACCCAGCGCTGTCACAAAGGGGCTAAGAGAGAGTCTTCATGTCCGTATATGCTTCATGTTCCTCTGTTTCTAAGGGCCCAAGAGAATTGCCTCTAAATTGTCTCTCTCTTTTTTGTTTTTAAATTGGCACAAGCTTGCTGGGAACCTCCTGGATGACAGCTGAATAGCCCTGAAGTGCTTAGCTGATTTGAGGATGTGAAGGTAAATTATCTTTGTGATACTTTAAAAAATATTCCTATCCTGAAAGGTTTCTGTTAAGGTTGTCTAGGACATCAGATAACCAATACTTACAATACCAATTACCTCTATACGTTCAAAGCAAATTACAGTAGAAATCTCTAACACAAAATAGAGATTATATAGGTTCCAAATGAAGTACTGAAGAAACCAGTTTTATATAATGTATGTAAGCTTCACCAACAGACAAAACACACTATGCAGTTTCACTGTATTATTTGGAACACAATAGGGATCACCTTTTAAAAAAATAGTGCAGTTGTTACCAATAACAACCAGCCAGCAACAAATGAAGCCGTAATTTGTTGCAATGGACATCGTGACAGTCCTATCCTGATAGTATGGTTGTTGTCTTCTTAACAGCAGAAACAGCAAAAGAGATCCATGCTAGCCATGTACAAAATCATCAAATTAATTGATCATAGATGAATCATTCTAAACAATGTGTTGCCTAAAAATTATCATTTAGCACAAGAAAGAAAATATCAATTTGGTCGACTTCCATTGTATTTTCCAGCATCCCTATTCTATGAAAATGATTGTTCATAGATTGTAATGATTGTTTTTCTGAATCAGTTTATGAAAGATTACATATGATTCATCAGCCATACAAATAACAATCATTATAAATCACAACTGGAACCTTACAGGTGTGGTAAACTTAGGACTTTTGCATCAGCTTAGTACTGCTAAGAACTCAGCCTCTCTCAGGTAGGAAGGCAATTGACCTAAATCAAAATAAAAATGAAGGGTTTGTCATTTGGCCCATCATGCTAAAATGATGTAGAGATTGTCATTGTGTTGGCTCTGACATTTTCCTCTTAAAAAGTTGTGAGATGTTTCCTTTTATATCCCTATAACATGAATGAAAATGATAAGAAATACAAATGTGGTAAGATCTCTGGAGATCCCAGGTCTGCACAGGTGTGAGGGTCACTACAGGGGTGCTTTTCTCCCTATTGGGTATAACATTTATTTTTACAAGAATGCAGCAGGAAGCATGACAATACCCAGATGGAGAGAGACTTTAAGGTGGGCAGAAGAGCTGAAAGCTACAGAGGCTGCTGGTGTTACCAATAATTAAGCCTCAGGTGATCCGGCCTGTAGACTGAATCTTTGGTTGAAATTTCACTTTGGGGTGGACTGACAGTATGCAGGGTGTATCCAGTTCGTTTATTTATGTACTTGCTTTTTGGGAGATCACCGTAAAGATGCACTTAAAGTAGACGCCAAGTCTCCATAAAGTCTCCTCAACTAATATATATATCACTAAGTTCTTCATTATTAATGGTATTCAGCATGGTTTACTCAGCAAATAAATAACTTTTTTTAACCATAGTCTCGTGACTAGAGATAGCATTCTCTCTCATCTTCCTGTCTAATGACGCTGAGAGGATGGGAGGAGCGGCGGAAGAGTAAGTAAAGTGTCTGCTGGCCAGCAACCCCTCTATTAAGATGGATGCAGCGATATGATGACAAGGAATAAGAGTATCAAAGGACTGACAATGCTGCAAATTCAACAGCGTTAATGTGGTGTTCTCACCCCAACACAGCAGCAGCACTGGCAGGATCAACAGGTATGGACTTGGAACTGAGGTAGTGATTACAAATAGGAAAACTTGATCTTTATTTAAGGCACATTTGAATTGGATATCTAGTCAAAGTTATAGCTTGCAAGCTGTCTAAATTCTACTGAACAAAAGGCATGAAGGACTTTGTAGAGTCATTGTCCATTTCTAAAACCACCTATCCACCAGCATGCAGGAAAAAGGGACAGTCCAAAAACCTGGATCCTTTAAATAATGACAACCTTATTTTTCAGAGAAACAAACCTTGATTAGATAGTTCTATAGGTATTTTTAAAAAAATGTAGACAAGAACTTACCAGTCGTGGAAAATAGACCTCTGCTTGAACAGGAGAACCCAATGGACTGCTTAAATGCCTGCTGTCCAACTGCTACAAAGGGAAAACATAACATATGTCAGTATCTATATTATGAGTGAATTACCTTTCCATAAATAAGTGTACCCCCAATGTATTTCTTTACAATGCACTGTACATTTGACCCTAGACTATTATAATACTCAGAGACTAGGCCTACTGTTTTCTTTTCTGTTAAAGTCCAATTGAAATCTTATACTGTTTTATCTCTTTATCTCTTCACGTAAACCTGAATGTTATAATTTATGACTTATTTATGCATGGAAATTACTTAAACGTATTTTTCTCTTAGTGAAAATGCTGCTTTCTATCCTCCCCTTCAAGTGCTCCATGCTGGCATAACTGAGTCACATCCACACCTCTCAGCACAAGTGTCCTCACATGGACATGTATAGCAGAGGAAGAGAGATGCATGTTAGGCCTGCTGTAGCAGGAAAATAGAGGTAAGACCATGAATATGAAGCCTATTGATATGATGTCAATCTGACTACAAATCTATTTCTGTGACTTTGGTTGAGCTTTAAGCTTCACGCATATCTTAACAGTGCTATGCAAACCTATTTTAAGGTGTTGTTATATAAAGCCCAAACAGCTATAGTGTACAAGGGTAAATAGGATTCCAAATTAGTGGACCCACCATACTACACAATATTTAAAATTTTGAATATATTTGTTTCATAATCCCAAAATATTAAAAATACATGTTTACTTTTTATGTTTTACTTTAATGTTGGTGTTCCATTATGACCAAAGCCCGGCAGAAGATATTCACAAAAGTGTAAGGCAACTGAACTCAAAGACGTAGTTAATGATGGAAGTCCATGAATCCCATGTTCTATCCCTAGTTTCTGTACAACCTCAATATTCCATAAAAGAATACACAACCAAGATTATGTTCCCCTCTGTGAACATATATAATGAATACTATAAACAAAAAGTCAGTGAAAATGTATGCGGTCAAATCCAGTTTGTAAAAAATCCCCTTAATCATACACATTTTTCTGAACTTTACTGCAGATGCCTAAATGATTATATTCTGTAAATAATGAGGTAGACCATGCCGACATTTGCTGAAGTGAAGTACTAAGTGGAAAGATCTACCCACTCCTAGCATTTTAGTAACTCTGTGTAGACCAGGGGTAGACAACCTCAGCATTCACTTGTGGTTCCACAACAGCTGGAGTGCCAAGGTTGCCTACTCCTGGTGTAGACATTCAGGAAAAGAAGCAAGCCAAATGTGAGAGTCCAGGGATGTAATTCCTGCTATTGTCACAAGACAAATGAGTTTGATTTTTTTTGGCAACTGCAGACTGAAATAGTATAATACTAAATCAAAACAGAGAGTGTAATTGAAGATAAAAAAATAAATTGAAGTTACAACATTGTTTAAGGAGTTTCCCTTTAAAGTCAGTACCAGAATAAACCTTCTCAGAGAAGGGGCATTACAGAGAGTGCAGTGTTTGTTTTTTCCTTGCTTTGCAGATTGTGACTGTATGACCTTCCATATACTCTAAAGCAGATAGGGCCGGCATACTGGAAAGATAAGAGGCATTCTCCACCTTTGCACCTGCTCTGTCAGATCATAGCACATGCAATATGATCCTGAGTAAAAGAAAGTGACATTCAAAATAACATTTGTGATATAGGCCTTTATGTCAACATAGGACTGATAGGAAAGTAAAAGCTAAGTGATCATGAATGAAGGCCACTATCCACTTGCCACAAATTTAAAAAAAACAAAACAAAGTACTACTTTCCTTGGTACAAATGCTACGAAGATCATGTGATCGCTCAAGACCTTGTTTTACTAATGCAGGTTTGGACAAACTAATAATAGACCAGGAGCTAATCAGTCTAAGCTAGGAGACAGCAGAAAATGTAAAGGGGTCGAGACGGCTTTCATCATTAAAGTGAACCTCTTAGTGCATGCCCCAACTTTCACTGTGCTGCCTATCTCTATGGTGCGTCAATGGAACCCCATCAAAATATTATACAATAACAACTTTCTGAAAGTTGGTATTTGCATATTACTAGGCACACTTCCCCTGCCCTACCAGAGGACTTCTATGTTTTCTCAGAAGAATTAGTACACATGTATAGGAAATATAATAGAGAAAGTTACCCAAATTTTTACACACAAACTGGGGATGTCTGAATGTTGTAGATGTCATTTGCCAGGTCATTCCAGCCCTGAGATGCTAATAACTGACCCATGTGTTGGCAGCATGCATCAATGGGATATACTTTAGTGGTTGGAGTGGCTGAATTCATGGGGAACACTTCAGAGAGTGTCTGTCGCTTTGAATCCAGAATAAGGTGGTCACTCTTATGGTCATATACAGGTGGAGCAGTTTATATAAATGAAGTTTGACCTGTATTAAACTATGGGTTTATTCTTTTGAATATATGGGGGACACTTTACAGAAGGTCTATCTTGCTGATTTCATTTCCTAGGCAGGCGTCCTGATCCTTTGGAGAAAACTTACAAGGAGCCCTTGATAGGAAGTATGACTGGACCATAAGCAGACAGGACATACAGTAAAGGTGAGCAAGTTTTATAATGGAATAAGGTGGTTGCTCTTCTGATCATATACGGGTGGAACAGTTTATATACATGCAGTTCAGATGTGTTGAGTGTAGTTGTAATTAGAATGAAAGAAAGTCCTTTAGGAGTACCGCATGCCTTGGGACATCACTAATGTATATCTTTGTGCATAGCTTTTGCTGGCAGTACCTGAGAATTATAATTATGCTTTTTTTGTGTGTGTTTACATGATAGCAAAAACTATTTGTGTTTTTTATGTAAAATGTATGAATAGCTCAGTACACATGACTTTTAGCATTGTTTGCTTCCTTTTGTTCTACAATGTACTAACATTCTAAAATGAATGTGTTCTGCTCTGTCTGTTCCCATTAATCCAGCAACCGTCATCCTCTTTAATGGCTTACTCCAGGGAAGACCTGAAGGGAACTCCATCATAGGTGCTTCAAACTGAAACACCAGATGGATAAGGATAAGATGGATAAAGATCTCACATGTACAAGCCCATACATAAAATAAGTAATCACAACAAATACACTTAAATGAGCCATTTAAATGTGCAGAATTGCAGTGGTCACATGACTGTCCAAGTGTCATTCTTTGACACCGAAGTGAGACAACTAAAATTCACACATATTTTCACAAATAATAAAGTGCCACTACAGCCCACAGACTGTTTCACTGAATTTTTTAATCACAAACTACTTTTTTGACAAAACCAAAAAAAGAATGCATTTAGTACAATGACAGCCTTTATAAATATATAATAAAATGCCAGGATGGCACACTATTCTCCTTGCACTGTGTTCAGCTCCAATATAAACAGCACTTATGTTTTCCATTCAACTCATTAATAGACTTGTACAGTAGTTATCCCAACTCAATGAATATATTACTTTTTCTTGGCTATGTGTATCTGTCATGCATGTCCCCACCTCTTGGCTTAATGCTACAACTAGGGATGTCCCGATACTGATACTAGTATCAGTATCGGGGACGATACCAGGCATTTTCATGAGTACTTGTAAACGAAGCTGCTGCCGTCAAAAAAAAGAAAGAAAGAAAAAAAGCCTAACTCTCCCGGGCACTCCGGGAGTCTCCCGCTCCCGGCCGTCAAGGAGAGAAACACTGCTTTTTCTTTTTTTTTCTTATTCTGACACTGAGCCATGTCAGAATAGAAAAAAAATAATAATTTTTGGCCATAGGAATGCATTGCTAGATTCCTATTGGCTATTTAAATTTGCAATAGCCAATAGCAAACTAGCATTGTACCCGCCCTCTGCTGCTGTCAATCAGTAGTGGTGGATCTGATGGAGAACTGCAGCAGAGGGCGGGTGCAATGCTAGTTTGCTATTGGCTATGGCAAATTGAAATAGCCAATGGGAATCTAGCAATGCATTCCTATGGCCAAAAATGTTTTAGTTTTTTTTCTATTCTGACACGGCTCCGTGTCAGAATAAGAAAAAAAAAGAAAAAGCAGTCTTTCTCTCCTTGGCGGCCGGGAGCGGGAGACTCCCGGAGCGCCAGGGAAAGTTAGGCTGTCTGGAGATCAGTGTCCCTGGTTAGCTGGTAACCAGGGATGCTGATCTCTCTGCAAGTGACCGGAGCCAGCCGTAAGATCATGGCTGGCTCTGACCAGCTGTCAGAAGCAGGCTGTCGGCCGGCCAATGGACGGCCGCTCGGCCAGCTTCGGCTTTCAGCGCGGCTCAGCCGAGGCATATGCGTTCGGGAGCTGTACGGACTGTACAGGCTATAGTGAATAGCAAGTTCGGGAGCTGTACGGGCTATAGTGAATAGCCCGTACAGCAGCCCTTCTGTTCTACTGAACCAAAGGGGTCCTGGGGCCGAAGCTACGGCTAGATCCTTCGGCTGCTTCGTGAATAGGCCCCTAAGTCTTGCCAAAATTAATATATGAATCAGCCAAGTTGTCTTATTCAAAAAGACCATGGGATACGAGAAAATCATATCTTTTATTTAGAAAATTGTATATTTACAGGCTTTCTATGTCTTTTTGAAGTCTTGCAGATACAAATGCACTTCTACTTACTCATCAGATTATGAATTATTTATGCAATTCGGAGAGCCCAGCCCTGGGAAAAAGAGACTGATTTAATTTTTACAGTTTAATTAAGCAAGGGAATATTAAACAAGTGTGACAATTCCAAGTAACCAATACAATAAAAATATACCAACCAAACATGAAAAACACAAAACAATAGAACAATAATTAGCACGTCCGAAAAATGTGGATTGTTATGCTCAATAAGGGGATGTCTTGAAGCTGTTAAAATATTTTCCGTCAGCAGTCTTATACCATAAAACGTTCCAAAACAATGTCTAACTAGACTTGAGAATAAAGGCTTACAAAATAACAAATATTGTTTCACCTCCAGGGGTGAGCATACTGCTTAAAGTGATATTAAAGCCAAGATTTTTTTTTTTATTTCTCCTTTAAGTGGACCCTCCTTTGCTGGAGGATGTTGCGCTTTTTCTTTAAAAGTACTTCTTTCCTTGTTTTCTAGTGTGTCCCCGCCATGCTCTTCCCCCCACCCCCCTGCACGGGTGCCACTATCGTTTCTAATGGAGGCACCCGTGCACGCTCGTGCCCGCAGGGGCTGTGTGCGTCCATAGACACACACAGCCCTGTGGCAGGCCACGCCCCTTGCCTCTTTGATTGATGGCAGAAGGAGCCTATGGCTTCTCTGCCATCAGTATCCTCCCCCACAACCCGTAAGTTCAGGGTACAGAGGATCGCTTCGGGACCGGCGGCGTGGATGAGCGCAGCTGACAGGTAAGTGTGGGGGGGACTGGGGTAGAAAAAAGGTGCTAGGCTGTTTTTACCCTAATGCAGATAATGCATTAAGGTAAAAAATGCCCAGACCTTAACTCTACTTTAAGCAATTGGCCCTAGGTGGCCCTAGGTGGACTATCAGGGTTCTGCTAGGGGAACCACATGGCATCCATCAATGCAGAGAGAAGGATCAGATCTAAAAAGGAAGGGCTGTGATATTGCTTCGGGGTCATTGCTGCTGGAAATGTCACCATGACTGAGCTACTGAAGATTCCAAGGGAGGGAGCAGCTAGCATAAATAAAATACTGAACTGTGGCTGGTGGCACAGAGCTGAGGTTATACATGCAGGTGAAGGAGTGATTGATGGAGATTTTATCCAGTAGGAAAAATGTTTTCTATGTGAGCCACTGACAACACTCTGACTGCAGTGGTAAATAGTGTTATTTTCCTCTGGGGTATTTGAGCATTAAATAATAATGTGAAACCAGCTACTACAATCTAAGCTTTACAAACCATGTAACCAAATAAAACACTTAGCATACCCACCATAGCAAAACTCAATTTATTCCTGACATCTTTTTTAGGTCTAACTTCCACTGCAGGCTGTCCCAAGGGGATACATTACAATAGAAGAAATCAAAATTAAATGGTTAGAGATGTTTAGTTTTATGTACAGCAGTAGCACTGATGCCAAAATGTTCTTAGTGTAACTGACGGCCATAGCGGGCTACAAGAAAATAGCAGTGCCGTCCAATGGAATTGAAATTCCACGCTGTCCACATTGAGTGAACCTCAGTGGGTGGCCCTGTCGTCCGGCCAAAATGCTTTAATCAGAAAATCGATGGAGCCAAATGCAAAATTTTGGGGCGAATAGTGACGGCAGCCGTTTGTTTGGGTATTCTGAGAGCAGCACACAATGTCAGAATACAATAACCCAGCAGAAAGTTCGTCCATCCACTCTGTTTACCATCAAAAAAAAAATAGAACAGTGAATGGCCAGCTTCAGCCTTCAGTAATTCTCAGACGGTGATGAGGGCTGATGGCTATTCTTAAAGTGGAGAGGAAAATGGTGAAGATTTGCCGTGTTATGGGGAACGTTTTGAAGTGTTAATTGTGCATAGGCAGTACCCTAACAAAAATTAAAATGTTGTCTTGAATTTCTTATGAGAAACAGGATTGCACTTCCTGGTAGGTGAGTGTGCCAAGGCTCCCCTGTGATTACAGCCTTATATCTGAATATCTACAGTGTGAGATCTATGGCACTGTTGCCTCTGACTGTTAGTCTCAGAAGATTTGGAGTGAGATGTCACTACTTTGCTAGTCTCTTTGCTGGAGGATATGGCATGTAGAAGCAAAGCCCTGCATCTACCAAGCTGGCCACCTCCACACAGAGACACTGTGCAGAACAAGGCACGGTTAGTCAGTAATGAGGAAAGATTAGCCACAGGCAATACAAGTGGATAGCTAGTCATTTGGCCTCTGCCTGCCTTTTTTGACACAGCTTTCAGACTTCAGTTCCTATTCAACTGGGAAACATTGATGGCCCATTTAACTCTTTGACACAACTCGTGTTATGTTGCACGTTAAAAAGCAATGCGTTAGGGCAGCACATTCACAATGTTTCACAGTCTGTCCAAAACTCACTACCCTGTTTTACAAACAGCAAAGCACTACCCTGCATTGCGGTGCACAACAACGCAGGTGTAGTCAAAATGAATGGCACCACATTGCATGTACACATTACCATGAAGTGGAGGTGTGAATTGGCCCTCCGGGTTTGCGATAAGAACCATTGTGGAAGTCTGCAGAAAAAAGGTAGACTGTAGTGGAAATTTTCAGCCAACTCTTCCTCCTGAGTGCTGCCAGACAACTGTCAGTGTTCACAGCCTATGACCTGCATACATTATACACACACAGATGAATATGCAGGGTATGCGTGTATATATGATAATGATAATTTACTAAAACTAATTTTGGCACGTGCCCATATTCCATCAAATGTATTAATTTACCAAGAGAAAAAAAAGGTTTGAGCTCACTCATTTTACCATCTTACAATGTAAATAGATAAATGCATGCTGTAATATATACACGTGTCAGGCCATGAACCCCATAGTATACACGAGTGCTGCTGGCCTGGTACCATCTGTGGTACATGCATGGTATGGGCCATTTTACTCCAACCACTTTGAAGTGGCTTCATATCTGAATTTTTTGTGAGGCAATTCATAGCTGGTGCGCCATGATCAGTAGAAGCTTCATTGGATAACATAAGTAGGTATTGACCCTGGCCTTGCTCCAAACGCTGCAAGAAGTAAATCGCTCAGCTACTATTCACTGACAGTTAAATCATTCCTGGCAACAAAAACAGTAACCGGACTGATTCTGAGGCCGACACAAATCACTACTACAAAACCGCTTGTGTGGCATTACCCTTAAAGTGACCCTGGAGAGGGGGGAAAAAAGATTGCATTAGAACGCAGCACTGTTCAAAGACATGCGTTTGAACATAAAAACCTGCGTTTAATTGGCTTTGCCCACAATGCAAACAGAAAACGTTGCGTCCAGAGAAGTCCATGTAAGCAGAAGTGTCATCCACACAGGCCATTGAGGTATATGGGAATCTGCTGGCCTGCATTTCATGTGCTTTTCAAATGGCAATCAAATGCAGGTAAACAAGGTCCTTGTACACAAGCCTGCCTGAACGGTGGGCACCATAAGGGTTCAATCCCGCCAATTAAATCCCCTAAATTCCTATGCTTGTTTGGCTTGCTGGGAATGTAAACACTTGCACAGAGCTACACAATACCAAGAACCCCATCCCCCTGTCCCCAACATGCAAATACCAGTCCCGAATCTTCGCTTTATGTGACATTATGTTCAGTCAATAAAGGAGATTGACTGCTATCTACAAACGGAGTGCGAGCAACTTTATGGTATTTGCAGTCGATGTGCGGAGGCATCCGCGGTCACTTTTGGCACCCCCCAGTTTTTCTTTTGGGCTTTATCCGGTCAGGAGTGCGATGGGATCTACTACATTCCTGTCCCCAACATGACACTGCCAATCCACATGTGCCCTATACCTGGAGATAAGAGCAGACACATTATTATGGTGGTTACTATGTGTCTGTTTTTATTCCCTAAGGGCCAAAATACAGTTTTGCTCTGCAGTGTGGTAATACGCGCGTTAGCTTAAAGCACATTACGGTGCTGTGTATTTTAAATGGAACTGCAACGCATTAAGGAGGCGCAGTTCCAATGCAGCGTACAACAATGCATGGTAATTCCCTACTGTGCGCTGCTTAGGAAAAACTGCTGCACATCCTTTTTGTGTCCATTCTTGTGCATTGGCAGCCCATTAAAAATGAGCCTTACACAACGCACATTAACGCATGACACAACATGCAACACAATACACATTAACAATTGACAGAACATGCAACGCAATACACAGTGCTGAAGAATAGCAATTCAAAATGATCTCCATTCTTTCTTCTGTTTTGGGGATCTTGTTTTATTTTGTGTAACATGAACAGAAACTTGTCAATGGGCCCGCAAGGTTTTGTTCAGGGGCGTAACAATGTGTGCTGGAGACCTATAGCAAAACTACAACCCACCCCCTCCCTGTCTAATATCAGCTCCAAGCCAATTGCTCTGATAATACAGAATACTATTAGCTTAGATAGCAATCGTAAAGAGGTCCCAAACTTCATACACATTTATTTTATCCATACGTATTTGCCAAATGCTTTTCTTGACTGCATAAATCTGATCACTGTGCAACCACACTTAGCTGGCCCCCCAGTACTCCTGGGCCCCATAGAACTTGCACGGTCTGCTATGGCTATAGTTATTTATTTATTATTAATACAGGTATTCACATCAGTCCCTGCCTTCCAGGAGCTTACAATCTAAGGTCTCTATTGCACATGCATACAGGGCCAATGTAGACAGGAGCCAATTAACATTCCAGCATGTCTGTGGAGTGTGGGCGGAAACCGGAGTAACCAGACGAAACCCACACAAACACAGGGAGAACATGCAAACTCCTTGTATATAGAGTCCAAACCGGGATATGAACCGGGGACCCTCAGTGCTGCAAGGCAGAAGTGCTAACACTGCTCTTTTGACACCTAGGCATTTTGTCACTCAAAGCCTAGGCACGACAAAACGCTCAAGACAAGGAATCCTATTCATTTCTATGGCCCCTGTTCACACCTGAGAATTTTGTCACGTGTTTTGTCACACAAGGTTGCCCACTGAAGTCTGTGGGACCAAAAAGTTCTGTAATCTGCCAAAAAAGTAGATCATGTACTTTTTACAGTGACAGGTGTTTTTCTACTTGTGACAAAACGCTCAGGTGTGAACAGGGAAATGAATGGGACTACTTGTCTTGAGCATGTTGTCACGCTTAGCTTTGAGAGACAAAACACCTGGGTGTGAATGGAGACTAACAGGCCTATTCACTAAAGGGTAAAGAGAGTGGAGAAGGCAGGAGAATTGAACACTCTAGGACAACATAGCTGGAAAGTGAGCTGAATTGGAGAGTTCTCCAAACTCTTCACCCTTTAGTGAGTAGCCCTGTATGTCCAGTTTTACCCCTCGCTGCCAGCTCCTGCCGGCCCTCTAATAAGTTCATCATGCCGTAAGTCAAAGGGGTTCTTCCTGACCATATGATTTCCATCGCAGTGGTCACATAATCAATAACCCATCCCACTATCTCCCGATCGTAAACAATAACCCATAGCGATCAGTACAGCTCCGTCACTGTGCTGGCACAGAATATCCATATACATATATACAGCAGCCTGGCATTAAAGCCCACCTACATATATGAGTCCAACAGGTGGGAAGGTGTTCATGTATAATTAATACTATTGAGCTTATTCAAGCAAAGATGAATGAGGAATGACTACTATGGGTCGCAGTGTATTTGAATGGCCAGGTTTATTTGTACACATTTCTATAGTTGTAGAGTTGGCTTCTGAACACACATGAACCACTATGAATAAAAACAAACAGAGACTTCCTGTATAAATGACAGCTACCCATCTATATACAGAGACAGACATGAGAGCTGTCACTGGTGATAATTAGAGTGTCTTGATGATCATCAGCAATGAATGGCCCTCCTGTACATGATGGTAAATAAATGAATGCATGACCCCCCTGCCCATGCTGGTAAATAAATTAATGCATGCCCCCCTGCCCATGCTGGTAAATAAATGAATGCATGACCCCCCTGCCCATGCTGGTAAATAAATGAATGCCTGCCCCCCTGCTCATGCTGGTAAATAAATCAATGGGTGACCCCCCTGTCCATGCTGGTAAATAAATCAATGGGTGACCCCCCTGTCCATGATGGTAAATAAATCAATGGGTGACCACCCTGTACATGCTGGTAAATAAATCAATGGGTGACCACCCTGTCCATGATGGTAAATAAATCAATGGGTGACCACCCTGTACATGCTGGTAAATAAATCAATGTATGATCCCCCTGTCCATGATGGTAAATGAATCAATGGGTGACCCCCTTGTCCGTGCTGGTAAATAAATCAATGGGTGACCACCCTGTACATGATGGTAAATAAACCAATGGATGCCCCGATGTCCATGCTGGTAAATAAATCAATGGGTGAACACCCTGTCCATGCTGGTAAATAAATCAATGGGTGAACACCCTGCCCATCCTGGTAAATAAATCAATGGTTGACCCCCTTGTCCATGCTGGTAAATAAATCAATGGATGCCCCGATGTCCATGCTGGTAAATAAAGCAATGGATGCCCCCTCTGTCCATGCTGGTAAATAAATCAATGGGTGAACACCCTGTCCATGCTGGTAAATAAATCAATGGGTGACCCCCTTGTCCATTATGGTAAATAAATCAGTGGATGACACCCTGAACATGATGGTAAATAAATAAATGGATGACCACTCTATGCATGATGGTAAATAAATTAATGGATGATCCCTATGCATGATGGTAAATAAATCAATTGGATGGCCCCCTGTATATGATGGCAAATAAATCAATGGGTGCCCTCCCCTGTATATGATGGTAAATATATCAATGGATGACCCCCCCTGCACATGCTGGTAACTAAATCAATGTATATGATGGTAAACATTGCCATGTCACAATGCCATGTCCTGAGCTGAGGAATGCCCCATTCTTCCACAGGTATCTCTGAGGACGTGGATGGTGATACATGGCAGGACATTGGAGGGGGTGACACGGGCACTAATCCTGCCAAACCGGGCCCCTCCCCCTGACCACGATGACTACCTCGTCCTGCCAGCTTTGTCCCCCCCGGTCTGAACCTTCAGTCTGATCACTTACCATCGTCTCCCTCTCTACCAGGGACCCCGCCATCTTGCCTGTACAGCGGTGCAGCAGGATCGGATCGGCCGGTGGAGGGTGCTGGGTGAAAGGAGGGCAGCTGTGAGCCCGTCTCAGCTCTGGGGATGACGGCACAAGGAAGCCGAGGCTGACCTGGCAGATTGGGAAAAGCTCCTTCAAGCAGGCAAGGAGAGGGAGGCGGTGATCGCGGAGGAGGAGCTGGAGGGACTGGAGATCTGCTGGCAGGCTGGGGATGATTGTCTGCACCCTCTATTCATTGCAAGCCCTACCCTGACACCAGGGTGCTGCACCCACATCACCCTGGAACACTTCTCTCAGGTCTGCCTGACTCAGGCTTCATCACATCTGTCAGGACTGGGATTGTGGACATTGCATCACGGGGCTGGAGATGCCATTACAAACTGTTGCTGTAGAGGTGTTCTTCACACCCAAAGGCTCGCCCTGGTACCTGGGATGATTGTAAGCTCCTTTGGGCAGGGTCCTTATTTTCTGTCTCTTTTCTGTACGTGTCTGCAGTTTATCATTTGCATCCCTTTAATAGTTGCAACACTGCTTATAGGTTGGTTCCTTTTAAATAAAGAGTAAGATTCATTTTGACATCTCGAGCTCCCCCAGCTTGTGCTTCATGTTGTGTATAGAGGCTTCGGCTGGATTATTGCTCATGCCAGACTTTTTATCATCCAGGCTTCTGTGGAGCGCAAGGGTTCCTCCAGAGGTGTCTAGGGGTTCTTTGACCAATGAGCAATCTCTGCCTCTCACATAAATAATAATAATGTAAGGGGACCTTTCACTGTCACCAGTGTAAGGAAACCTTTAGTGTAAAGGGGCCTTTCACTGACCATCAATGTAAGGGAGCCTTACACTGGCCACCAATGTGAGAGAGCCTTGCACTGACCACCAATGTGAGAGAGCCTTACACTGACCACCAATGTGAGAAAGCCTTACACTGACCACCAATGTGAGAGAGCCTTACACTGACCACCAATGTGAGAAAGCCTTACACTGACCACCAATGTGAGAGAGCCTTACACTGACCAGCAATGTGAGGGAGCCTTACACTGACCACCAATGTGAGAGAGCCTTACACTGACCACCAATGTGAGAAAGCCTTACACTGACCACCAATGTGATGGAGCCTTTCACTGTCCACCAATGTGAGGAAGCCTTTCACTGACCACCAATGTGAGGGAGCCTTTCACTGACCACCAATGTGAGGGAGCCTTACACTCAGTCCTCATACCAGTCAACATACCATGTCCTCTATTATCTACAAACATTCAGCGATCACTGATCGCTGAGTGTTTGTACCTGCTCTCCTCTCTGACACGCTGTCACTTCAGGTCAGCATGTAGCAGCCTTCAGCTGCATCTTGTCATAGGGATACATGCACCAGCTGTCATTCCAGGGTGCAGTTTTCTGCTTGGACATGCATGCTGCATGTCTGTGTGAATGAGGCTTTAAAGAGAACTATGGGGTAAGTGTTTTTCCCCATAGTTCTCTTAAAGGTCATGGGAGGACATTTACTAGCGTCCTCCCGTGACCGCCGCAGCCGGGACGGATCCCGACATTACTGTCTAGAGCAGGGGTCCTCAAACTACCGCCGCAGCCGGGACGGATCCCGACATTACTGTCTAGAGCAGGGGTCCTCAAACTATGGCCCGCGGGCCACATCCAGCCCGCCAGGGTCCTTGGCCCGGCCCGTTCGGGTGTTAAGGCCGGGGGGCTGCAGGCCCCTACCTTTACTACAATACAAAACACAAAAATTCTCCAGCCTCAGCCTCCCTACCTTTACTACCACCGGCCGGCCGTTTTAGAAAAACGGGCGGCTGGGAGCTCTCTAGATAAGCCACGCCCACTTGCGCGCGCGAACGGGAAATCCAGTCAATTTAAGAAACAGGCAGCGATGCCTGTTAACATACAAGCGATCCGCCAGCTATAGAGCCGGGCCATCAATCACTGATAACACTAAACTGATGAGCTATAAAAGTTTTTAAAGCGTCGCCTATGGTCAATTTTGTGCGCAATTTTTAAGCTTGACGTGTTTAGTGTCTATTTACCCGACGTGACCCCGTCTTTTATGTTTTACCAAAAAATTGGGTGATAATAAATGTTTCCTAACACAATGTAACAAAAACTTTTTTTTTTTTTAAATGTTCTGTAATTTTCCCAAAATATAGTAAAAAAATAAAACCCGCAGTGGTGATTAAACAACACCAAAAGAAAGCTCTATGTGTCCCCAAAAAATGGTATAAAATTCATTTCAGTACAGCGCTGCATGACGGAATAAATGTCAATCAAAGTACCGCATCGCTGAATACTGAAAAATGGCCTGGATGGGAAGGGGATCTAACACCTGGCCTTCAAGCAGTTAAAATAGGCCCAGCCGCCCTAAACAACATACAGCAATAAATCGCCCGGCCGCGGGGTCCGGGAAGACACACAGTCTGTTCCGGAAGCTTGGCAGCTTCTGTGTTCGGCCTGCACGGCTGCGCCCTTTCATCTCAGGGCGTATGCCGAGGCAAACCAAATGCCTTGGTTCCTTTAGCAGCGTAATGCCAGTGCGGCTGCGCCACTCCAACTTTGGGTGCAGGCCAGCACAGGCTCTTGTAGGGCGGCCAATAAGAAGAGAACTGGGATATGAAGTGATGTAGTCTCCTTGCCTCTCCCAAAGCTGCACGCCACTGTAGAGATGTAAGACAGGGCAGTCTACATACCCATTCATTGTAATAAATAACAAATACTTGAGCTGTAGAAAATTAATAAGAAATCATGCTAGTACATGTTCCAGGCTAAGAAAAATGAATTGTATAAAAAAAAATTTTTTGTTTATTAACCACCTCCGGGCCGGCCGTAGTAAAAAAACGGCCGGCCCGAGCTCTCTAGATCTGAGCGGGCGTCTTTAGACGTCCGCTCAGACACATTTTGGGTACGGTAATTTTCTGCGATTTCGCGGGTGCGCGCAATTTTAAAGCTTGACATGTTTGGTGTCTATTTACCCGACGTGACCCGATCTTTTATATTTTACCAAAAAACTGGGTAATAATAAATGTTTCCTAACATAATGTTAAAAAAAACCTTTTTTTCCCCCAAATTTTCTGTAATTTTTCCTAATTATAGTAAAAAATAAAAACCCCAGTGGTGATTAAATACCACTGAAATAAAGCTCTATCTGTCCCCAAAAAATGGTATAAAATTCATTTCAGTACAGCGCTGCATGACGGAATAAACGTCAGTCAAAGTACCGCAGCGCTGAATACTGAAAAATGGCCTGGCCAGGAAGGGGGTCTAAACACCTGGTCTTGAAGTGGTTAAAGAAGTTGTTAAAAATATTTATATATACCCTCTAAGTAAGGGCTTATTCACACCAGAGCAGCAGCTGCTGGAACGCACAGCAATTGCTCACTAACGTTCCCCCTTTGTTCTGGGACGGGAGGGGGCGTGACGGTGCGGCACCACAGCCACGCCCCCCCCTGTTTTTCAAACTATGATCTGGCCCCCAGCAATGTCTGAGGGACAGTGAACTGGCCCCATGTTTAAAAAGTTTGAGGACCCCTGGTCTAGAGCCACCCTGCTGCGTGAGTGACAGCGGGCTCTGCCTATCTAGAGGCAGAGCCAGCTGTACCCTCCCCCGTCCGTTCCGCCAGTCAGCGCTGGAGGGGAGGGGGAAATCCCTGCAGGGAGCCATGACTGACAGTCACGGCTCTCTGCCGGGAGATGATCGAGAAGTAAGCGAGCGCCGGTATGTGTTCGCTCACTTCCTGATCTATTGAGCCGACGTGTGACAGTTTCATTGTCACACTTCGGCTCGAACTATGAGGATGAGTGATTTTCACTAACCTCATAGTTCTCCTTTAAGGCACCTTTCACACGGGCAGTCCGATCGGGTCTGCCTGTCAGTTTTTTAGGCGGACCCGATCGGATGCCCAATGTAAGTCTATGTTGGTTAACCCAAATATTTCTGGAAAAACAAACAGATCAGAAATCTTTTTCAACTGACCTGATTATGCAGGATTGGGGGAAATCTGATGTAAACGGACACTCCATTTACATCCGATTCCCCATAGACAGACCTGGGGTCCGGTAATTGCATTGTGATGGAGGAAAAAATTGTACGGACACGGATGTCACGGCAGTGACATCTGCTCCACACGGCAGTGGTCAGGAGAGTATCAGCTGTGTTGTAAACTTTTCAGTCTGAAAAAACAGTATTGAATGTCTATTTGTTTTGTCTATTCATTCACATGTGGCAGAAATGGTATCATTTATTTTGCTTTTGCATGTGTGCATGTAGATTCTAGCTCTTCGCACAAAATATTATGCATGTTGTTGACAATCGGAAACACATGTTGAAGTAATCCCCATGCAATATATATTCTTGTACTGTAAATAGGCAGGCCCGGATTCCCCACAAGGCCACTGAGGCCCGGGGCGGCAGGGATGCAGAGGGGCGGCAGCGGTGTCCTTGTGGGGAAGTTGCCCTCTCTACATTCAGTCCTGCTTTGTACAAGCAGGACTGAATGTAGAGTGAGGCAGACGATTTTTTGTTTACATGTGAAATCGGCGATGTCGCCAATTTCACATATAAACAGTGTGCAGCCTTCTCCCCCTCCAGAGTGAGATTGCTCTTCCTCTCTCACCTGTCACAGGAGTTCCAGCACAGCTGTACATAGGGCAATAAGAAATCTCAATTTTCCCCCACCTCTGTCTACCACTTTACTTAAAATACTCTTGAGGGTCTTATTTAATTTTTCCACCAGACCATCAGGGTGTAGACGGGGGTTTGAGATCTTAAACAGTTCCTTAGAACACGCTAGTTATACTTCCTTTGGAATGCCCAAGCAACTGAATACCTGAACAAGTTCTTTAGCGATTGTTTTGGCTTCAGGATATTGGGTGGTATAGTCCAGTGTTACCAGTATATGCTGATTCCCGCAGACAGATTTTACAACTGGATCTACCAGATCCATGCCAGTTTTTCAAAATAGTACTTGAATGATTGACAAAGGCACACATGGGCTGTGACAATGGGGCATGGGTACAGAATACTGTCACTCTGGGCATGACTCACAATATTCCTTTACAACAGGGGTCTCAAAGTACCGGCCCGCGGCCCAACTCCGGCCCGTGAGCCAGTACTATGTGGTCCGCAGCCAGCTGACAAGTCGGGCACACGGTCATGGACCGTGCCCGACTTGCGGGAGCAGGTACCCGGTCTGCATCTCTGTCGGATGCAGACCGCAGAGCTGCTCCTGTCAGCTCAGGCCGGAGCTCTGTCAGTTCTGAGCTAGACCTTACTAATCACCACTAGATAACCAGGGAACGATGATGTGCCTCATCCCTGCAAGATGCAAGCAGGTGAGGGGGCTTGGAAGTAAAGGAGAGAGGGGGGAAAGTTTATTATGTGTGCTGGAGGGAGGGAGGAGGGGGAAGTTTAATATGTGTGCAGGGGGCTTGGGAGGGAGGAAGTTTATTATGTGTTCTGGGGGCTTGGAAGGGGGGAAGTTTATTATTATTATTATATGTGCTGGGGGGCAGTGTATTAAGTGTGTGGGGGGCTTGGAAGGGGGGGC
>NW_017306279.1:1448394-1506448 GCF_000935625.1 Nanorana parkeri
AGTTTAATATGTGTGCAGGGGGCTTGGGAGGGAGGGAGGAGTTTATTATGTGTACAGGGGGCTTTGGAGGGAGGGGGAGTTTAATATGTATTCTGGGGGCGAGGGAGGGAGCAGGCATACACAATCGTGTATCCAGGGAGAGTGATTGATTCCTAACTGCATGTAATCCTTTCACCTATGATTGCATGCGGTGTGCAGGCATTTACATGCAGCAGCTGTCACCTGATCATTCATTTGAATCGGTGACAGTTGCCGCTTGTAACATGTGCATACATTAAAACTGGTACCGTATATAGTAGCGGCCCCCATGGGACTAAAAAATGTGTCCAGTGGCCCCCGACTAAATTGAGTTTGAGACCCCTGCTTTACATCTATAAACAACCCAGAGCAAAGGAACCACTGGGCGATTTTCTCTTTAGTTTTTTCAATTCCCAGAGGTCCACCCATTATATGGCCATGAGTGACATTTAATACCATTCTCTGGTAAGGTAGGACGACTAATTGCTACACAACCACGTCCCCTTGCTTCACCTACTGGATACAACAACTCAGTTGCCTGCTGCTGGGCCTCTGCAACTGCGATTTCAGCATTTGGTGGTTTGTTTTAATAAGTTGGCTTTGTGTGTCTTGCTGTACTGCCATATCCTGCTGCTTGGCCGTAGACTTATGTTAAATCAAAGCCTCCATTACATTTTTCATTATACCATCTGATTAGAGTGTTACCCACACCTACCACCATATGTGGTAGTTCACTCATATGGGATCTACTTTCCTGAAGTAAAGGTACCCTCAGTCATTATGAGGATGCATTAGCAGACTTCAGACAGCAGGTATATTTCAAACTGAAGCTCAGCCAGCTTCACTTTTATAAAAGGTTGTAAATAGTAAAATAACCAATCAGGCACTAACTAAACATGAAGGAACCTTCCTATCGGTCAGTGGACTAGACCCTGCTAACTCCAAACACAAGCTTTCAGCAACCTTACATACATAGTCTTTGCAGCTCTTACAGGTTAGCTTCTAGTTTTTCAGGCCAGAGCTCCATCTTTTCTACAGACCTTCTCTTATATCTCACCTGTATGTGTGATTAGAGGCCAGAGGGTGCAAAAAATGGTGTACCATAAAGTAAAAACAAAAACCTCACCTCAACCTCTCACATATGAAAGGAACCGTGGAGAAATATACCTCCCCTCAAAGTTCTCTTACTTCATAATGTCACTTTATATAAAGGGCCAGTCCAAACGTCCATTTTTAAGACCAGCTATACCCTCTGTCAGTTCCTGAGCGTTTCATTCTCCTTTTGTGTAATGCTTATAGTGTGTTTTGAGCCTGTATCAAGGGTTTGTGCCATTCAGTGGGCCTGGAATAGCTACTCCTGGAGCTTGGGAATTTAGCTGGACATTCACTAAAATTTTGGCCAAGTCCGGCTGGCTTGGTCAAAATTGAAGCTTTGTGTGGCCCCATCAGTGTCCCTCTGTTCAACAAAAGTACATTTTTCAATGGAGTTTTGTTGAAGGAGCCAGTCCGAATATTCTCGGCCGAACATTCAGATATTATAAAAGTGCCGTGAAGCGTGGATGGATGAACTGAGCATTTATTATTGTTCAGCACCGTGGGGCTGCATGAGAAAACAAACATGAATAGCGTATGTCCTGCCTTAGATGCATAAAATGAGATACTCACAGATATATCCACCATAAACAGATATTTTTTTTGTCCAGACAATGATGTCATGCAACCTTATTTATACCATCAGTTTTTATGCTTCATATGACCTTAGTGAAAGATAAGGCGACATTTTGATTGATAAGATGCAAGCCTTTATGAAAAGTCAGGTTAGGGCATCCTATTTTTTTATTTGGAAGTACAATAAAATGTATACTCACAACTCATTATTCACACACATAGACATGGTTTAAAATGTAGTGTATTGATGATCTCAGGCTTACTTATAGGGGTTACGCAATGGAGTTTTTGGACTTCTTGCTAGGGCTGTGGAATCCAGGCTTGCTTTCAAAATAACTCTTATCTCAAGGAAGATAAATTAAATATTGAAACCACTTCAAAGTCAATGTGAATTACTACTGAGTTTGTTTCTGTTGTTAAAGGTCAGTTAATATTCTGAGATTATGGAACCCCATGGCCTTGCCTTGTCTTTTGAAGATTTGGATCAATTCATGAATCTGAACCTGTGACATAACTTGCATATTTCAGGTAACAATTAGATTCATCTTATGTTTTTTATATTGCACCTCCTTAAAATCATATTGTGATTTCTAATGTTTTTTATTTAATGTATAAAAACTGTTCATAGTTGTGTTTGCAAGTAAAGGTGTTAGCATTGCATAGTATGTTGAAAACAACTGTAGCTTTAGCCTTTAAAGCAAAACTCCAGGCAAAAGAGTCCGGTTTTTATTGATGTCTTTGTCCCTACTTTATATCCATCACTTTCCAACAGTGATAAACACATATATTCTATAGCAAGGGGAAGGGTTGGAATCTTTGTGAGGTTTCCTGCTGCCTGCTCTTCCATTGGGGTCATTCTCCTCACTTCTGGTCCCAGTGTATGTGGTCCAGACCCTATAGAAGGATTTAAGGAGAAATATCCCTGATGGACCAAACACTAATAAAAACTTAATAGAGATCCTAAACTTCCCCAAATCTGTCCAAGGCTGACAAAAAATGTTTTTGGTTACACTCGTAAAGGAATGTGTGGCCCAGAAAAGGTTAAAATCCTCTGCAACCGCTCAGTGGCATTCCTTGCTCAGCCAGTCCTAGTCCAGCAAGTTCTGCTTGACAGATTGCATTAACAAATTAAAAATGATTATATGCTTCTCCAGTTCTTGTAGACAAGGTGTGAACAGGGAGTACAGATTTCAGGAAAATAAGTTGTAAGTCCCAACACACTGTATTGTTTTTTTTTTTTTTTAAATATATATTTATTAGATTTTTCAAATATAACATATATACACATATACATTTAAATACAAAAACATTTTTCCCTTAAACATATACATTCATTCATTCAATTACATGATACTTATTATTTTCCCTTCCTCTTCCACCACTCCATCCATAAGAGATCCCCATAATCTTACACTTCCAATAACTTTTATCTAAATACATCTCCTCCCCACATGCTTTTATCCTTTATTCAAGTGCATTTCTCTCAGATCCATTTCATTTCATGTAGTGTTTATCCTCTGCTCCTTTAAGGGGAGCACAGGAAGAGTGCCCAAAGTGGGAGAGAGGGAGAAGGAGATGGGAGAGAGAGAGAGAGAGAAAAAACAAATACTCTTTACCACTATGTGTATTGTGTCTATCTCCTTATTTCTTACGTGTTCCAGTTATCTCTATCCCCCTACTTCCTCCCATTCCCCTTTATCATTAATCACTTCCTCATCTAGTTTATTTATGTGACACTTCTACTTTATGTCTGTGTGATACTACTCAATACTGAATAGCACTGTACACATATCCTTGAAGGACATTGTGACATGGCAGCTGGGGCACTGGATGTCACGTTTAGGCCATTGCTGTCCATGCAGTCTATTGTCTCCCATGGCAAATTTGTCCAATGGCAGACACAACGATGCCCAACCAGTACTGGTGTAGGATGTTCTCCTGCATTCAGAACACACTTTGAACGCGGCTTAAGGGGTGAGATTATTCTATTCACCATAGTGCAAAAGGAACAAAATTGTTCATATTAGGAGGATTTATGCATCTTAAAGCATGTACATTTCAAAATACATTATTTTGTATTGGTAATGTTCACACCAGTGCTCTCCATTAAGACCCCTATAAATCATGTCATCCAGAATCCTCTAGCTCAGGGGTGGCAAACACAAGGCCCGCGGGCCGAATCCGGCCCGCCGGACCTTGTAATGTGGCATGGATCCATGGGGGCTCTGCAGCCTGCAAAGTCCGCCACAGCCCCCCTGAGATCTGGCAGACTGTGGGGTCTCTGCAGGATCTGTGGGGGGCTGTGCCAGATCTCAGGGGGGCTGTGCAGGATCTGTGGGGGGCTTTGGAGCCTGCAAAACCCCCCACAGATCCTGCAAAGCCCCCCTGAGATCCGGCAGACTGCGGGGTCTCTGCAGGATCTGTGGGGGGCTGTGCAGGATCTGTGGGGGGCTTTGGAGCCTGCAAAATCCCCCACAGATCCTGCAAAGCACCCCACAGATCCTGCACAGCGCCCCTTAGATCTGGCAGACTGCAGGGTCTCATGGGGGCTTTGCAGGATCTATGTGGGCTCTGCAGCCCCATGGTGGGCAGAGCCCATTACAAATCCTGCACAGCCCCCCTGAGACCCTGCAGACTGCAGGGCCTCCAGGGGGCTGTGCAGGATCTGTGGGAGGCTTGGCAGGGTCTTGGGCCTGTGCAGGATCTGTGGTGGGCTCTGCCCACCATAGACCCCGCAGAGCTCACCACAAATCCTGCTAAGCCCCCCTGAGACCACAGCTTTCCTGCTATGCTAATAGCGGAACATGTCAAAAGCTGGATACAGTGTTTGCACTGTATCCAGCGACTGACAGGTCACGCAAAAAGTATTAAACAGGAAGGGGTGGGGTAAATTTAGTGGGGGTGCCCGAGTTTTGCCTTGCCTAGGGCAGCCCCAATACACCACTGCGTTCAGGGACCACCAATTGAAATAGATCCGACTGACCCGGATCGCCTTGGTATGCGATCCGGGCCAGTCACAATTAGGCAGCGGCAGCCAATAAACAGGTAGGTTAGACGGCTGCTTCCTCCTCGCTAGGACCCCGGGAGGCCCCTGCAAGCGGCCGTCTAATCTGCCTGTTTAGAGGTCAGCGCCGCTGCCTGATTGTGACCGGCCGGACTACAGAGGCGATCCGGGACGTTCGGGTCCCCCGTGAGAGCCGTACAAGTCCTATACAACCGGCCCTTTGAGGGTAACCATACTGCTGATGCGGCCCCCGATGAATTTGTGTTTGCCACCCCTGCTCTAGCTCTTTCAAACACAGCTTAACTGTCCCTGCCAGTCCGTTTCAGTCATTGGATTTCAGTTCTTTCAAACATGGACACTCAACATCACATGCAGGCATTACCTAGGGTGGTCTGCATGCAAAAAAAGTCTGCATAGGAACACCTACTCTTCCAGATGGACATTTACCCTAAAGGCATGTTGATATTTGCATAAATTCTCCCTTGCATCAGGCCTTGAGAAGAGTAGTGAGGCAGGGTGGATATGGGTATACAAAGTAGGTAACCAAAATTAACCAATCACAAATAATTATATTTACCTAAATACAATAAACAGAACTTTGATTCACTGCTGTTGGCTGTTTGGCCCATTAGGGTGTTAAATGCACCTTTTTTTACATTTAATTTGCCCTTATCTGATAACACAGAATTTACTGCTTACGTAACAGGGATGAGCTTGGGTGTTTTTATTTGTGTCTGTTCCTTGATGTCTGTGCCCTGTTTATGGCGTTTCTTGTTTTCGACAGCTGTGTCACATTCCACTACACTACATGAACTTGTCCTTCTGGCTTTTTTTACAGGGATGCTGACATCATGGTATCATCTAGCTCTTCTCGTACATTCCCACCCTTCTGCTAATTAACTCTGAAAGGTCTGTATAATGACGTGTTTAGCATAGCCCCTGTAGGCAGGGATGGTTCAAAGTACTGCCTAGTTTCTGGCAAAGCCAGCTTGACTCCCCCAGCAGCAAATTGAATAAGGCTGTGCCTTAATCACGGCACTGTGGGGAGTATGGCACAAGGTGCCATGTATTCACTGCTATTGTCTTTGATGGTCATGTTCAGGTAAAAATATTGTTGTTTTTTTTTACATTTTCCTTGCACATGATTGGGTATTCTTTGAGTTTACACTGCATTCACTAAGGTTTGAGAAAATTCCCTTGCAAAGTGAACAGTCTATTTGCCTTTAGCAATGGAGTAATTCAACCATGTACAGTCTTGGATTTTAATGGGAATTTTTAAATTATATTTATAATTCAATGTTTCCAGCAAAGTATAAACCAGTTAGATTTAAAAAATAAAAAAAATCTATGCTTGTCTTCTAGAAGTTAGTCCTGTGTACAGGTTAACTTTAAGGAGCAGTATCATTCTAGTTTACACCATTATTATTTTATTGTAAAGTATGCCTGAAAGTTACAGGAATCTGCCAAACTCTACCAGCTTCCATATGGACCTGTAGATTTGTACAATTGGCAACCTGTAGTGTCTGACACTGGTAAACAGCACCCTGGTACCCATCTATTACAGCTGAGTGACAAGTGGATACATACTCATTAAACATACATACAGGTGAAACTCGAATAATTAGAATATCGTGCAAAAGTTCATTTATTTCACTAATGCAACTTAAAAGGTGAAACTAATATATGAGATAGACTCATTACATGCAAAGCAAGATAGTTCAAGCCGTGATTTGTCATAATTGTGATGATTATGGCTTACAGCTCATGAAAACCCCAAATCCACAATCTCAGAAAATTAGAATATTACATGCAATCAATAAAACAAGGATTGTACATAGAACAATATCGGACCTCTGAAAAGTATAAGCATGCATATGTACTCAGTACTTGGTTTGGGCCCCTTTTGCAGCAATTACTGCCTCAATGCGGCGTGGCATGGAAGCTATCAGCCTGTGGCACTGCTGAGGTGTTATGGAAGACCAGGATGCTTCAATAGCGGCCTTCAGCTCTTCTGCATTGTTCGGTCTCATGTCTCTCATCTTTCTCTTGGCAATGCCCCATAGATTCTCTATGGGGTTCAGGTCAGGCGAGTTTGCTGGCCAATCAAGCACAGTAATCCCACGGTCATTGAACCAGGTTTTGGTGCTTTTGGCAGTGTGGGCAGGTGCCAAGTCCTGCTGGAAAATGAAGTCAGCATCCCCATAGAGCTCGTTGGCGGAAGGAAGCATGAAGTGCTCCAAAATCTCCTGGTAGATGGCTGCGTTGACCCTGGACTTAATGAAGCACAGTGGACCAACACCAGCAGATGACATGGCTCCCCAAATCAACACAGACTGTGGAACTTCACACTGGACTTCAAGCATCTTGGGTGTGTGCCTCTGGATCTTTGGTTTCCAAATGAGATGCAAAATTTGCTCTCATCAGAAAAGAGGACTTTGGACCACTGAGCAACAGACCAGGTCTGTTTTTCTTTAGCCCAGGTAAGACGCTTCTGACGTTGTTTGTTGTTCAGGAGTGGCTTGACAAGAGGAATACGACATTTGAAGCCCATGTCCAGGATCCGTCTGTGTGTGGTGGCTCTTGATGCACTGACTCCAGCCTCAGTCCACTCCTTGTGAAAGTCCCCAACACTTTTGAATGGCCTTTTCCTGACAATCCTCTCCAGGCTGCGGTCATCCCGGCTGCTTGTGCACCTTTTTCTTCTACACTTTTCCCTTCCACATAACTTTCTATTAATGTGCTTTGATACAGCACTTTGGGAACATCCAACTTCTTTTGCAATGACCTTTTGAGGCTTTCCCTCCTTATGGAGGGTGTCAATGATGGTTTTCTGCACAACTGTCAGGTCAGCAGTCTTTCCCATGATTGTGATTCCTACTGAACTAGACTAAAGAGACCAATATAGTAAAGTCAAAGCGCTGTGCACGGATCCTGGTGATTGAGTATTTATATGTATAAAATTACTACGGGTGCTGCCCCACTTCAGCCGGGGGGAACTGTAAAACTGGAATACAAAAAGGACAGAAGGGCGCCAAACCTAGTGCAGATTATTTTAAAAGACACAAAGGTAAAAATGCGGGGTCATGCCCCCTTCCTCAGAACGTTCTGAGGAAGGGGGCGTGACCCCGGAAACGCGTCAACGCCGCCACACTACAGTGGCACACAGGCAGATTGCAGTCCTGAAACTGCTGTTTCTTTTAAATCATCCATATAAATGAACGATATTCTAATTATTTGAGTTTCACCTGTATTGCCAAAAGTATTGGGACACCCCTCCAAATTATTGGATTCAGGTGTTCCAATCACCTCCATGGCCACAGGTGTATAAAATCAAGCACCTAGACATTCAGACTGCTCTACAAACATTTGTGAAAGAATGGGTCGCTCTTAGGAGCTGAGTGAATTCAAGCGTCGTACCATGACTCCATCCGTGAAATTTCCTTGCTACTAAATATTCCACGGTCAACTGTTAGTGGTATTATAACAAAGTGGAAGCAACTGGGAACAACAGCAACTCAGCCACGAAGTGGTAGGTCACGTAAAATGACAGAGTGGGGTCAGCGCATTCGGAAGTGCACAGTGCGCAGAAGTCGGCAACTGTCAACACACAACAGTGCGTAGAAAGCTTTGTGGAATGGGTTTCCATGGCCGAGCAGCTGCATCCAAGCCTTACATCACCTAGTACAATGCAAAGCATCGGATGCAGTGGTGTAAATTACGCCGCTAATTGACTCTAGAGAAGGGGAGGCGTGTTCGCTGGAGTGACGAATCACGCTTCTCTGTCTGGCAATCCGATGGACGTGTCTGGGTTTGGCGGTTGCCAGGAGAACAGTTCTTGCCTGACTGCATTGTGCCAAGTGTAAAGTTTGGTGGAGGGGGGATTATGGTGTGGGGTTGTTTTTCAGGGGCTGGGCTTGGCCCCTTAGTTCCAGTGAAGGGAACTCTTAAGGCATCAGCATACCATACCATTTTGGACAATTTCATGCTCCCAACTTTGTGGGAACAGTTTGGGGATGGCCCCTTCCTGTTCCAACATGACTGCGCACCAGTGCACAAAGCAAGGTCCATGAAGACATGGATGAGCGAGTTTGGGGTGGGGGAACTTGACTGGCCTGCCCAGAGTCCTGACCTCAACCTGATAGAACACCTTCGGGATGAATTAGAGCGGAGACTGCGAGCCAGGCCTTCTCGTCCAACATCAGTAGCTGACCTGACAAATGCGCTTCTGGAAGATTGGTCAAACATTCCCATGGACACACTCCTAAACCTTGTGGACGCCTTCCCAGAAGAGTTGAAGCTGTTATAGCTGCACAGGGGGGGTCAACTCAATATTGAACCCTACAGACTAAGACTTGGATGCCATTAAAGATCATGTGCGTGTAAAGGCAGGCTTCCCAATACTTTTGGCAATATAGGGTGTATATATACAGGTGACTGACAAGATTGCAGACATTAAGCTGTTTCCACTGACATAGACATAATATATTTATACACTTCAATTAACTATGAATTGCTTCTAATATACTCTTTATTATGTAATTTTTTTAAAATAACACACATAGTGCTTGTAGTGTAATTACTGTGATGATTTATAACACAATGAGGCAATACATAATTATGCCTGTATTGCAAGTACTGGTTATAAATAATAAAAAAACAATTAGTAGCATGGCAGAATAGGATTAAAAAGCAACATTTACTGCAATATTCACCCCTAATGCAGTACTTCTTTTCCATAATTAGATGTCCTCAGTCTTCCAGGTTGAATGATGGGCGATATCATTCAGTCAGCTTCCTCTGAGCCCAGACTGTCATGGACCCTTATTGGACATTGGAGGGAAAACAGGAGATAAGCTAATTTCTCTGTCACTCTACTCTCTCCTTCTGCTAGCATGATCCTTGCCAGCACATGAAATGATTGGCTCCTTGCACACCATAGGGAATAGGAGCCTCATTTCTGACACCTACTGAAGATGAATGACTTACTATGTAACTCAGGAGGAGGCTCATATTCTGAGTGAAAAACGCAGATCACAGCAGAGGGAACAGGAGCCTTGTTCTGACTTGCATAGTAAGCACTTATTCACACTGGAAGTGTCAAACCTGAGGTTATACACATTTGGAGGACATGTCTAAATGCATATCAATGCATGTAATGATTTTTCAATGGTGTTATTAAAACTGAGAGTTTACCTGTGTTTAGGTATGGTAAGTTTAGCTGCATTTAGAGAAATTAGAATTCTGTATCTAGGATCTGATTAGAAACCAGAGGCTACAAAATGCATGTAAACACAGCTAAACACAAACACAGGAAAGATCTGGGAAGCAAAACCGTTGTTTATATTTCACGGATGAAATAAATGCCGGTGTGCTGCAAGTGTTAATGTAGCCACCTAAAGATGGCCATACACTGTAATATTTTCTTTGTTCAACCTGCGGGTTAAAAAAAGAAAATAGAACAGATTCCTCCATCAAGATTTACAAGTGTTGATCGAGAATCTCCCACTGTCTTTATTGTATCATGATGGCGGCCCCAGGCCTCGTTCAGGATACCCCAAAAGAGCCGGCAGCTCAATGCTGCCCACTCTGTTTGTTTGAAGATTTTCTGACCGGCTCCTTCGATTAGCTGATCAGCTGTTCAAAGGGATGCCAGGCACCCGACAGGGGCACCCACTGTGCGGATTTCGACCGGTTCATCAAGAAGAGTCCAAAATTCGCATAGTATATGGCCACCTTTGTTCATATTGATACCTTTAGTCTTAACAATACAATTATTTCCAACCAGGGCTCATGCACACCGGCAAAAATACAGGCAAATTGGCATAGAGCATAAAATACGCCTGTATTTGCGGTGCCCTGGAGACCCAACTACTGCGTTTTTCTGTCCATGCGAATGGAAGCTGTACACTGATTTATGCGCATAAACGGCAGGATCAGCATCTACACACGCATAGGTGTAAGTTCTGGAAACTGGGATTTTCAGGTTCTGGAACTTACGCATGTGTAAACCTTGGTACCAGCATTTATTTGTGTATACCCATATACATAGTCTTCAGTCCCTACGCTCCAATGGACAGAAAAAACACAGCAGCTGGGGCTCCCGGGCGCCACGAATACAGGCATATTTTTTTCTGTATGCCAGGGGTGGGCAACTCAGGCCCTCCAACTGGTTTGCAACTATAAGTCCCATGAGGCATTGCAAGACTGACAGTTATAGGCATAACTCCCAGAGGCAGAGGCTTGTTGGGAGGGTTAGAGTTGCCCACCCCTGCTGTATGCCAACACGGCCTTTCTTTGTGCACATGTGCATGAGCCTTAAATGTGAAAATAATTAAAGATATATAAGCTTTATTTATGACTTACAGGTGCTTAGGTCAGGTTCTAAGGCCTGGTTCACACCTGAGCGTTTCTACATGCAGATCTAGCCGCGCAAAAACGCACAAAACACACATTTCTATGCAAGTCAATGGCGACTGTTCACACCTTAGCGTAAGAAAACGCCTGTCGCACGAAAAAATGCATGAGCTTTTTTTAGGCAAATGCCGTGCAGTTTTGGTACCATAGGTATTTCCATGCAGGGAGGAACACGCGTTTTTAAAAGCAAAAACACGCAAAAAATAGTGTGAAAAGGTGCGAAAATGCAAACACCTAGGTGTGCTCCTAGCCTAAGGGGGCATTGACAGCTGAGTTCTGCCTGAGTAATGCCCAGAAATCAACCTTCTTTCTGGGAAGAGCCAGAGAATTAGGAAGCCATTCTCTAAGGATCATATTTTCCTCCTGAATACATTGATGAATGATTGCAGAGACAAAACAAGTATCTGTACATGCATTTATGCATCAGTATTATATTTTTGTTACTAATCATGGGAGTTCCTCTTATAAGAGATCCTGTCACTATCTGGTACACAAACTCAAGGCGGGAAGGAAATCTATATTAGGAGTAATTACAGAACCCTGCCTGCTACTTCCATGTGACTCAGTGGCTAGTCTATTCTAGTCTGTATGTTCATGCTTATCTATGATATACACAGGAAGTTCTCTCTGTGTGCTGTATAATGCTATATTCTGATGCAATATTCTTATAAGCAAATAAAACTTGATTCAGCATTCCTCAAGATCTCAGTGCTTCATCTAAACACATAACCAACAAAGAGCGGCTATTCTGTTTTGAGAGTCAGCCCCGACGGCTGTCAAAATACTTGAACAGCACCTGCATCTGATTGGATGCAGACACTGATTTGCCTTCAATTTTCAGTCGAAGGATGCGGGGCAAGAGTCAGCCGACACGGCCACCCATGGAGCGAATTTCAGTGTATACCCAGTTTAAGTGGGGAACCCATTTTTGCTAACATACAAAAGGGCACATACAAGAGTTTTCAAGGTCTCTTTGAAATGCTTTAAAGAAAAAAAAAAGGAATGCACAATAAATGTATTATAAATATTATGAGGAAAATAAAAACAATCATCAAAAGGGATTATCTCATACTATTTTTAGATTGTGTAAATTTTTTTTATTTTATTTCAATAAATGTTATTGGCATATAAAGATGTAGGAAATACAAACAATGCAGACTTGACCAGAGCGGGTGGTGGGTCTCAGGATACAGACAGTCAATGTTGTTAACACAAGATGATTACTAAAATATTGAATACATTGTGATCATTGCAACGTACATTTGTTATAGATTGCTTCTAGGTGTTGTATCCCACCGCCTGGCGGATGCACGGTTCGGTCCAACGGGACAAACCGGTGATAGCCAAGAGTTTTATGGAGAGTTAGTATTAAAGTAAAGGTATAGAAGTAGAAGGTTACAGTAGAAGGGACTGCTATACAGCCCGGGCAGTAAGAGAAAGGCAAGAAAAGAGGGGGAGGAGGGAGAGTTAGATTGTGTAAATTTTAATGCGGGCTGCAATCCTCTGCACGATGCCTGTGGAACTGGAAGAAAGTTGGTCTGAAATATTTAGTATCCCTGTATCCTGTAATCCCTTTGACAAACTGGATTACAGAGCAATGCAATAGAGAAGCATTAAAAGAAGAAATTAGATAACACTTTGCTGATTATGTGTTTCCCCCGTAACTGTTCTAAAGCAAGTGTAAGTGGTTTCGAGAGAGTGAAGTTATCATTAAGTGATCTATTTATCAGCATGGGATCCTGTGGTTGCTAGATTGCTGTATCATTAGCATTGAGGTAAGTCCACCTATGTTTCTTTGCTGACCTACTTCCTCAGAGTTCTCTTTCAGTTGCTTTTTTCTTTTAACACTTGAAATATTCGAGGATTGCTAGATCTCACAGGCTGGGTCGGTTGTGAGATGTGGGTGTTTTTTTTTCCTAGGACTTGTGCTGTTGTTTGACACTGGTGCTTAGATCACAAAGGTGAGTGAACAAAGTTAGAAATCATTCAATAGGTAAAACAGTTTTTATTTCTATTCCAACTGTTATTTTACTGCTTGCATTGAATTCAGATTTCATTCCTTCTTTTTTTTTTCTTGCATGCTGTTATAAGAAAAACCTTTAATAAGATAAATAAATATGCTTGCCTCTGCCTTGAAGAGACACTGTCAGAGTGGACTACTGCCGATATCGAAGTGATTGTACGCACCTCCAGCAGCCTCCCTAACCTTCCTGGTGCTTTGAGCTGCTCAGACAGGCAAAGCTGTGACACTTCCAGGTAAACTCAGTGATTTCCACTAAGCCCCACCATCACACATTCCAAATGGCCCATCACCATAATGGGCAGCCTGAGTGGCCAATAGCAATGTGTAGTTAGGAAGGATAAGGCTAGCTTTGGCAATTTGGAAAATTACAGAACTTTAGGAAGACTGCTGCAGATATGTGTAATCACCTCTAGGTGTGTGGACCTTGTACATGCAGCAGCTTTGTATTTTTGAAACCACAAGAGTGCATCGTTAAAACCCAGCTCCAGCTTTTATTATTTAAATGCTTTTTTTTTTTTCCATCCTGCGGAACCAAACATTTTCTAATGCACTACTCACCCACTGCACGCTGTAGTGCTTCCTCCATGAGAGCCACTGGTTTTTGCCCCACATCTGGGTTGACGACACCCAGCATCAGCCAACCCCTTCATGTTAGCTAATGACACACCCCTGCTGGGGCTAGTGTCATCATGCAATCTCGGCTCCCAGTGTTATGCTGTAATAGGACAGCAATCACACATCACAATGTAAGTGCCACACTACAAAGCACTGAAACCCACCATACACGGGTGTAGAAGATGAAAAGGACTCAACTCATCATGTCACAGAAATTAAGGTATGTACTGTATGCTTAAAGTCTTTTTTTAAATTGGGTGCCGGGAGGGAAGGACTGGGGGTTAACATGTAGTTGGGCATTAAAGGAGAAAATGAAACATACTCTCAATACTGTATAGAGATGGAGTGAGGTACTGCAGCTGTCATTCCACAGCTCTAAGGCCAAGCACAGAGCTATCAGTTCTTGGTATCTTCTTCCTGCAGAGAGCAGTGACTCTGTCACCACTCCCTGCAGGAGTCCCTTCAGCACTCATTGGAAGGTCAGATGGGGAAGGGACAAGCACGGCCTCTCTAAAGCCAGAGACAACTGTCACTTAGGCAGGCAGAGTGGATCCTGACAACATTGTCAGAATGCTTCCCGGCAGCGGCACAGCAGATCAGGCTTTAGCAAATGTACTCCTCTGACCTTAAAGAGAAGTAAAGCCCCCCAAAAAGTTTGACTTTACTTCCCTTTTAAGTTTTGTTGTCTAAGACAGTTTACAGACTTCTGTACCAATTATACCATTTTTTTTTAGTCAGTTTCTTTTTGCTCAACACCTTTTATAAGCAAATAATATATTTAGAACTATTCTGTTGTATGTTTGCAGGCAGACTGTTGTCTGTACTCACTACTCTTCCGTTCTATGGATGTTTTGTTTCCTGAATAGCTAGCAAGTCTTTTAAGATTTCTCTGATGTACTGATTGCTTGTATATTGTGATTGATTTTACCTTCCTCCTGTCCCCAAACTATTCCATATACTGTATATATTTTACTAAAAATACATTTGTGTTATTGTTAAGCAGATCCAACCATCTGCTGTGTTTTCATTTAACAGGTTTTGTGATTTCAATGGAATATAACATACTACAGTCATAAAGCCATAATTTGTATTTTGGATAGGTCTTTAAAATGTTAATTTGAAACATAAGAGTGAAGGGGCTAATAACGTAATTGCTCCCTTTTCACATACACAGTCTACATGTCATTAGATTTGTATAGTTCATAGTATCATTATATTGCTGGTGACATCAAAGTTAAGCAGCCAAAATGCTAAAGTGGCCAAACAGCAGGAGGAGGAACCAGCGAGGTGCTGCAGGTCACATCTGATCGTTTTACAACCCCACCCCAACAGCTCGACCTTCATACCGCTCACAGATTGCTGTTTTCTATTGCTGTGAGGGGCAGTGTGGTCAGACTTCTTACAACCATTAGCATAGTTCAATCTCATCTCAAGATCATGCTTCTTCAGCATTTTTTAAACACTTTTGAGATTTTTTTCTAGTTTTCCATTTGTACCTAATAAAAAGTTTTTTTTGTAAGAATTTTTTTATATTTGCATATTCATTTAATAATTTTGACTCTTTTTATAGTGGTTGCCATGTAGAATTATTATATTCTCATTTTTGTCGCAGGTAGCAGGTACTAAGATATCTGAATTATTGCTTGAGTGATTACAGATAGTCATGGTCAGGTTTAAATGAATTCCTGGGTCATTCCTGTGGGAGGAAAATCCCATGTCCATGACAGGACATCTTTACCTAAGGCATTCTGGCATTTAAAGAGGGAAAAGAAAATAGGGCGCTGGTAATTGGATCTAGGGGCTATAATGTCTTTCACCGGTGTCCTCCACTTCTCAAACACCTTTTATAGATCAATCACAGCTTTCACTAGTTGCAATCCACAAAGTGGCGACTCAAGGCATCTGCCTCCTAATTCTCTGCACTCAGGAGGTACCATGCGGACAGGGCTGTCATGCACTCCTCTGCCCACTAGAAAATTCCACTGCCAGATGAAGGAGAGGGAGACTTTTGCCTTCTTTTGCAATTGACTCCAGCACTGTCTTGTCCATTAATATTTTCCCCTGACTGCCTTGCAGGGCTGCTTTTAGGGCTGCTTTCAGTTTGAACATATTCAACAATCTGGGTGGAGGACTGGACCATCTCTTCTGGACTTGTAGACCCATACAATGCAATGCTCCACTCCTGCAAACTTGATCTGTAGTAAGTATGTTCCATACTCCAGAATTGAAAGGCTTCCTCACTGAGAAGTTTGTTAAAGGACAACTATGAGGTGAGTGCTTTTCACTCACGTCATAGTTCTAGCCGATCTGTGACAATGAGACTGTCACAGGTCGGCTCAGTAGATCGGGAGGTGAGCGTACACATACCGGCGTTCGCTCACCTCTCAATCCTGTCACGGCTCTCTGCCGTGACAGGGGAGGGGCTGGATTCCCCCCTCCCTGCTCCGATCCGCCAGCGCTGACTGGCGGAACGGACGGGGGAGAGGGTGGGTACAGCTGGCTCTGCCTCTAGATAGGCAGAGCCAGCTGTCAGTCATGCAGCTGGGTGGATCCCAGCACAATTGTCGGGATCTGCGTCAGCTGCGCGTCTCAGTATACCGCGAGCTACAGCTCGCGATATACTGAGCCTAAGGTGACGTGAGGACGCTAGTTTGTGTCCTCCCGTTACCCTAAGGAGAACTATGGGGAAAAGCCTTAACCCCATAGTTCTCCTTTAATTAAGTCTTCCAACGAAGATCTTGGCAAAAACAGGAAGGGATAAAGATATATTGATTCATGAACACTCTGTCCCACTGCTGGGGAATGCACACCTGGAGTCTTTTGAGATGCTACCTTGCCCACAGGTCAACCGGAATTGTAGATTACATCTTTCCCAACAGGATCAGATAATGTTTAGCCAGAAAATGAGGAGTATAAATGCCTGGTACTTCATGTCAATCTTTCTTGATGCAAGAAAAACCCTGCTTGCTGCAGTCAAACAACACACCCAGATATTCTATCAATTGAGACAGACAACTGTCACTGTATTGATAATCCACCTAAAACTGGCTAGAGTCCTCCAAACTAAGTAGTTTGAGCTTGAAGTCAAGTGGGGAGTCTGCCAGAATCAGACCGTCATTCAAATGGACGATTCTTATATTTTGCAAATGCAACAGTGCTATCACTGAAAGCAAGATCTTGGAAAATGTCTGAGGGCATGTTGCCATCCTAAAGGGAGGCATGGGAACTGATAATGCCTCTGACCCAGCATGAATTTCAGAAACTTTTGAAGAGAGGCCACCACTAGGACATGGAAATATGTATCTGAAAGGTCTATCGAGACCATCCAGTTCTCTTAACTGACGATGGAAATGATTGTTTCCAGTGGTTCCATTCTAAAATTACTGACCCATTTGAAACTGGGTGAAATTTGCTGTTTCCTTTTAGAACCAAAAGGATTGGAGAGCTACAACCCTACCTTTGATCCTTCACTGGAACAGTAGCATGTGCACTTAATAGCTCTTGCATGTAGTGCTCGATTATGAGCCTCTTCTTTGAACAAAAAGTCTCTTGAAGGCAACTTGAAAAATTCTGTCTTTCTTGATCACATCCAGAATCCAGCCATCCATGCTCTTTTCCACCCAGGCATTGCAGACGTAGGCTAGCCTGCCCCCCACTGGCAAAGCCTGGGCAGGCAGAATTTCAAAATAACTTTTCTTGCGCTTTTGATGCTTGTTTCAAGAATTCTTGCAAGGATTCTTGATGGACCCTCAAAGTAGAAAACTTTGACCTCCTCTCCGCTGCTGTTCATTAAGTTCATTACCAGGCTTGTAACGTCTAGCATGTCTAAAGTTCTTGCATTGTAGGCATGAAAGGGCTGCTGCCGCCTTTTTTCTGTGTACCTCCTCATCTAACAGCTTGCCAAACAAATTCTTCCCATTAATGGCAATCAAGAACAGGCTCTGTTTGGTATAGGCTCTGTTTGCATATTGTCGAGTCCAGCTCTCAATGCATTTGCCACAAGGCCCCCTTTGCAGTTACTGATTAAGCCACAAGACAAGAGAGATGTAGCACATCCACAGCTGTCTCAGCCAAAAAGTCAGATGTCACCATAAGCTCTTGCAACACCGGAATAATCAAAGACCTCCCTTCATTGGACTGCAAGGCTGTTTTAATGTTACTGGTCCAGGTACCTAAAGCTCTTGCCACCAAAGTAAGTGCCAAAGTTGGCCTAGAGGACAAGCTTGTTGTTAGATATATATCATTTAAATCATGATCTACCCTATCCGTCGAGTCTTTAAAGGAAATGGAACTATCTATGGGCAGAGTGACATGAGGTGTGAGCCTCTGCAGTGAAACGTCATCACCAGGTGGGAAATCCCACATTGTAAAATCCTCCGACTTAAACGGATAAAAATGTTAGCATTTGTTCAGCAAACTTGCCTTCTTATAAACAGACTGCCACTGTTGTTCAATCATCTCCAGAGCTTCGAAGGGCCCAGATGTGCTTGTGCTGGACCCATCACTGTTGCTGGCTTTGTTAAGGTAGAGGGAGGATTCATTGTAATACATTGCTGCATACTTTCCTTTACTGCTAGATGAATGTATGAGCCACTGCCTTTGAATCTAATTCTTTATCTTCAGAGAGTTCATTGAGGCATAGCTGACACATACAGTAGTTGCTTTCCATACTCCCCCTTGGGGATGGTGAAGGAAAATGATGATGTGAGTGGGAATGGGAACAGGATGGGAACAGGAGTGGTTATAGTGCTGCCTTGACCTGGAGCTTCTGAGACATGAATGGGATCTATACCAATGCGACTTCCTGGAATAACGGCTACAATGTGGTAAGGAAGAATGTCTATTAAGCAAGCAATCTGAATGTCTGGATACTGGACCTCTCCCTCTAAGTAACACAAAACAGCCTATAGGCTAAGCACTCTTTTTTTGTAGAACATACATGCACCATCCTCTGTCTCCTACCTGGATGCCAATATATTTAGGCTCATTGGTTTGGCTCAAGGAAGACATTTGTGGCACTGGCTGCAAGAAGCTTGTGTCTTTGGCTGCAACACCTTGTTTACCACTGTTCTGCTTAATAGCCGCTGGAAGCAGATTTGAACAACAGTGCCTTAGTTGGCAGGCAACCACCCTCCCCTAACCATGAGGTGCATGTGCCCACAGACAGTGAGGAGGAAGCGTCTGTCCTCACTAGGCAAAAAATTGTTCCCCCCTACCAAAAACTTACTGAACCCATCAATCCTCCATGAGAAATAAGAGATACAGAGCGAGCCTTTTATACCATAAAAAACATGTCCCAGCACTATAGGACACCACTGAATTAAGAAGGTTTATCTCTGCCGTCAGAACCTTCCACTTTAGGAGAGGCTTAAACTAGGTGGGCTTAAACATAGCAAAGCAAGATGATGAGCAACAATCTTTGGTGATCTGGAGCGAGGACAAAAGAAGAAAGCAAGTGGTATTTACTTTTACTTTTTATTAGCTATGTTGCAGATGGTCCTTTGGGAACCAGTTGATGAGAAGCTGACCCACAGTATACCCACATGAAGTAGCCAGGAAATAAGCTTTTCTGACATTGTAAGAATGCAGGCAGTCTCCGACTTACGAATGCCCAACTTACGAACAACCCGTACTTACGAACCAAGGTCTGATTGCCCCCCCCCGAGATTAGTGCCGCTCCAGAGTCCCGCTCCTTGCCTCTGCCACCCGCAGGTCCCTGCACTCCCGCAGTGTAGTGACACAACTACATACAACTGTCACTCAGTGCCACAGACTTTACGGCGGCTCATTGTAAAAAAAACTTTGTACAATGAACTGCAGTAAAGTCGGTGACACTGAGTGACAGCTATATGTACCGGCGCCAGCGGCTGTGCGGGGATCCGATGCAACTGCCTGTCATTTAGGAGAACTGTTAGCATAACAGTAGCATAACGGAGCCAATACGAGACTCTGCAGGCACCGCCAGGCAGCCATATCTTGCTGTTTGGGACATCGTGAGTACCCTCTCCTGTGGTCCTTCCCCTCCACTGGCCGCCAAGGACGCAGGAGAAAAGGTGCTGCAGCCTGCATGTGTTAGGTAAGGTTGGCGACTGGCGAGTGTATGGGTGATGGCTGGCTTGGGGGGAAAAGGGGGGATTGGGGGGCTGTAGCTGGGCAGGTGGTATTCAGCATTGCTGTATAATGATTATACAGCAATGCTGAATACCACCGGCTATACAGGACTACAAATCCCAACAACATTATACAAAGATGATGGTATTCTGCATTGTTGTATAAAGTATTGCTAGAATTTGTAGAAGTTTTCATAGGGACAGAAAGTGAGGTAAAATCTTCTGAACAAAGGGAACAGACAGCAAAACAAACATGACCCTTCCCTATGCTATCCAAAACTAAAAAAATGTTTTTTTTTTGGCTGGAGTTACACTTGACAAATTTACCTGTTCCAACTTACATACAAATTCAACTTAAGAACAAACCTACAGTCCCTATCTTGTACGTAACTCGGGGACTGCCTGTAAATCTCTAAATGTGCTATTTTTGTTGTAGCCGTTTCAGCTTCTAATTTTAAAAATAAATCATACGTTTAGAATAAAATGCAATTATTGAGTCTGGTTTGTTGTATTGTTTTTAATTGAGTCTCTTTCAAAATAACAAGTTACAGAGCACAAAAATATCTCGACAAACCTAATGGAAACATCTCAGAGTTAGGCAGAGTGCGGTGTTCTGCCATTCATTTTACAATGGGAACGAAATGTTAGCTGAATCACACACAGCTTGCCAAGATTCTAGAGGGGTTTTTTTCTATCCTTGTGGTGAAGATGCTAAGAAAAGATGTTGGCATTCAGACTAGGAGTTAGGGAACATCTCCACATGCCAGATTCCTAAAAAACAAAATTAATTTAAAAAAAAATTAAAGCTGACGTTTAATTTGCTAACATTTTGCCTTCCCTCCTTCCTCTGTCCCCCCTGTCAACAACATGCTTATGAATATTTTAATTAAAACCTTTCTGTTTTCATAACCTTATTTTAGACCAAGTGATGCCATTACTGTGTCTCTGTTCTTCTCCATGCAATGCAGGCAGATTATGGCTGGTAGGAGGGGCTGGCAGAGTGCTGTACATAGCAAAACACATGGTTAAGATGGTCTACAGCCGTGGTTCTCAACTAGTGGGTCACCACCCCTGTGTTCAGTGGGTCGCCACGTGCCTTCCACTGTGCTAGGTGACAAGCTCCTCAGACTCCCCATAGCGCAGCATGGTCAGTTCTTGAGCCAAGCAGCCATTCAAAGTATGTTGCCCAGGCACCAAGTGTCAGCTTGAGTTGAGGTGGACTGGGGGTATGGAAGCAAGGGAGCTCCATCCATATGTGCATTGCTTACAGTTCTCAATATTTGCCTGAGGAAAGAACTTGGTTGTGTTTCTAAAACATTGCTATACACTGTGAAACCTTTTCTGTCAGACTAATACAGGGGACTTGATGTTCAGAACTTTTGGAGTTCCAGTGTGCCCATTATTGTTTCACAGATCGCTTACAGCTCGCGTGCCCTGTCAAGGTGCCTGGACCGGAGTGACATTAAATTTTGGCTCCTGACACCTCTACAGGGTGCGCAAGGGAGCTGTACAAGCACATATTGACACAGTCCCGTGCGATTAACCTCCCACCCACAGCTTGATCGCCTGCACTGGAATGCGTGGTACTGCAATGCCGTGAGTTCCAGTGTGTGCAACTTGGGTCGCGACTTAATAATCAAGGACAAATGTGGGTCCTAGGTTAACACAAGTTGAGAACCACTGGTCTACAGGAAGCAATGTCGAAATGGCTGAATAGCAGAGGTGCAGGGCACAGTGATGAGAGTTAGTCCATAGGGCACAGTGTGGAGATGCTCTGCAAGGCACAGTGTCAAGATGGTCCATGAAACACAGCTAAGATGTTCTGCAGGTTCAGCAGGTGCAGTATCAAGATGATCTGCATGGCGCAGTATTAAGTTTGGCCGCAGGGTGCATTGTCGAGATGATCAGCAGGGTGCAGTGCTGAGATGGTCCACATGGCATAGTGTCGAGATCGTCCACAGGGAACAGTATTGAGGCGGTCCGCAAGGCAAAGTGTCAAGTTGGTCTACTAAATGTGCATTAGCCCGTGAAATGCAGAGCCAAGATTGTCTGCAGTGCACAGTGTCAAGATGGACAGCAGTGTGCAGTGTCAAGATGGCCCACACTACGAAGTGATAAGAAGGTCTACAGGACAGAGAGTTGATATGATCCACTGGACAGAGTGTCAAGTAGGTCAGTATGTCGCTCTGATGAAGGGTCCCGAAACGTTAGCTTCTAATGACATGTTGTGACATTCTTCAATAAACATATCAAAGAGATATTGATATCGTAACGTATCTTGGTTTGTGCCGGTGACCTGCTGAGATTACCTGAGTTCTGCATGGCGCCATCTGTTGGTCATCATGAGCACCACCAAAATTGAAAGGCTGTAGACCGTAAAGAGTGCAGGTGGTTCTTGGAAACAAGTAGGTCAGTAGGGCACAGTGTCAAGATGATCTGCAGGACATAGCATTGAGATTGTCTGCAAGGTGCATTGTCCAGTATTGGGCAGTGTTGAGATGGTCCACAGAGCGCAGTGTTAAGATGGTCTGCTGGGAAAAGTGTCAAGATGGCCCACAAACATAGTCCATGGTCCCATCGCACTCCTGACCACGTAAAATCCCTTTAAGAATTGGGTGCTGCGGTAGTCAACGGGTGGCAGCCGTAACAATCGTGAGCGGAAGCAGAGACACCGGCACTCTAAATTTGCAAAATACGTCTATTTATTGAAGTGCATCGTGGTAGAAAACAACAAATGTTTCGGGGCCACAAAGGATCCCCTTCATCAGGTAAAACATACCTGTATGTTTTACCTGATGAAGGGGATCATTTGTGACCCCAAAACATACCCCTGTATGTTTTACCCGATGAAGGGGATCCTTTGTGACCCAAAAACGTTTGTTGTTTTCTACAACGATGCACGTCAATAAATAGACGTATTTTGCAAATTTGGAGTGCCGGTGTCTCTGCTTCAGCTCAAGATGGCCCACAAGACGCAGTGTTCAGTTGGTCCATGAAACTCAGAGTCAAGCAGGGTTATTCACAAAAGGGTGAAGAGTTTGGAGAAGACAGGAGAAGTGAACAATCTAGGCCAAAATTGTTGATTTGGAAAAATTCTCCAATTCAGCTCACTTTCCAGTTCAGCTATCTTGTCCTAGATTGTTCACTTCTCCTGCCTTCCTCAAACTCTTCACCCTTTTGTGAATAACCCTGAAGATGTTGCACAGGGTGCAGTCCGCAGGCCACATGTCCAGATGGTTCACAAGGCACATTGTCAAAATGGTCTGCAGGTTGCAATGTCAAGATGATCTGCAGGGTGCAGTGTTGGAATGGATCGCAGTATGCAGTTTCAATATGGTCCACATGGAGCATTGGACTGAAGAGGGCAGTGTGAAGATGGTCTGCAGGGAGCAGTGTCAAGATGGTCCGCAGGGCGTACTGTCGAAATGGTTCTCAGGGTCCGGGAAACAGGGACAGGGAAATGGACTACAGGGTGCCATGTAGAGATGGTTCATAAAATGCAGAACTGAGAAGGACCCCAGGACTCAGTGTCCACATGATTAATGAGGCCCAGAGGGCCTAGTGTTGAGATTGTCTGCAAAATGGAGTTGAGGTGGTCCACAGGGCACAGTGTTGAGATGGTCTATAGGGTGATTCTGCCATAAAAATCCATGTTCAGGTACTTCCTATATCAGTACATTGTCCCTGTCTCCCATGTTTGCTAATCCAATGTCAGCCTGTGACAAGGCCTTCCAAATAAGGATTACATGTGGCCATTTCAACACACATTATGCAGGCATGGTCTACTGTTGACATCATCTGGAAACCCATCCTGAGATATACCATGCGGCCATGTAGACATGAAAATACTGTGAGGAAGCTGCAGATTGTCCAGCAACACTAGGATGCAATAAAAAATGAAAACAAGTATTTTATTTTTCAAAAATGGACATTTTCATATACAGTGGTTTAGTATGTTATATTTCATCCAGTTAGGTTTACAGCTACTTTAAATTTAAAAAAAAACAGAGTATAATATGACATCATAGCGTATAAAGCACACATAAACACTGATCAGAAATATGCACCGTTAGACTTTCACAAATGTTCCAAATTTAAATGGTAATCCTTCAAGAATTCAAAATGTTAATCTGCTTTTGAGTTAATCTGTTTTCTCAGCTTGGTGGATTAAAATGTTTGCCTTTAGGTTGAAAAGGTGAGCTCAGATGATCATCATACTATATAAAGGGTGGCTAGCCTTTGTGCAAGCTCACAGTGTCTGCAGCATAAAGTGCAAATTTAGCCAGTATAAACCAACCTCATTTATTCCAGTTATGTATTCATTAAAATAGTGAATACATAGTGAATATCTATGTATTCACTAAAAAATTAATTGCCCCCTAAAATGTCTTGGTAGTGAATGTTTAATTGTCCAGCATGAAAAGTGTTTTCAAAGTCGGTCCCATTATTTATCTTCTTTCTGAATATGTAAAACCTCTTTGTTATAAATGTACAGGCATACCCTTAACTTTTATTACTGTAATGTATTTTATAACCACATCTTGCCTTATCAACTAAACACATACAGGCAATCTATAGTACACGTGCTTACAGTAGTGCTTTCTTTGAGCTACCTAAGAAGAGATAGTGATGCTATTCCAGTGGAAAATCAACACTTCTGGGAGTGTCAGAATCTCAAACTTCCAGACTGTCCCCCTCTCACAAGATCAGCAGTAAAAGCTGCTGCATTGCAAATGCTGACAGTGGGCTTACTATGCAGAAGCTTTTAGGGCTTGTTCACACCAGCAGCCGTGCTCAACCGCCAATCAAGCCGCATCACATTATTTCTTTTTTTTGTTATAACTTTATTGAAATGTCACAGGGAGCATTTCATTAAAGTGACATTAACCAGTTGACATCCGCGGTGTTAAACCCCCTTCCCATCCAGGCCATTTTTCAGTATTCAGCGCTGCGGTACTTTAACTGACATTTATTCCGTCATGCAGCGCTGTACTGAAATGAATTTTATACCCTTTTTTGGGGACAGATAGAGCTTTCTTTTGGTGGTATTTATTCACCACTGGGGGTTTTATTTTTTTACTATATTAAGGAAAAATTACCGAAATTTAAAAAAAAAAACAGTTTCCCCTATATTAAATGATAAAACATTTATTATTACCCAATTTTTTGGTAAAATATAAAAGATGGGGTCACGTCGGGTAAAAAGACACTAAACATGTCAACCCGCAGATGCAGCAGTGCCGTCCGTCCGTTTTTTTACTACGGGCGGACGGCAAGAGGTTAAAGTCAAAAACTTTTTCCCTTCCCCCAATGTTAATTAAATGATGTCTCTAAATCCGATCTTCCTCTTCTTTCCTGTCCTTTCCAGCCTTCTCTCCAGCGCTGCTGCGGGTCTCCGATCCAGCGCTGACTCCTCTGTGGTTGCTGGCACTTCCGGTCCCACAGTATCTGCATGCGGGTGCAAGCTGTCCATAGACTTACCTTCTCTCTCTCCTCGTCTCCCGGCCGAAAAGCCGAACTGCGGTTACTACGGTTGCGCCCGCCCTAAGATGCTTTGCGGCCGCTCGAGCATTTTCGGATTTTCGGACGGGAGCGTGCGGCGAAGACGGGGGTAAGTTTAAACTGCTTTTAAATCGTTTTTTGTTTTTGTTTTACTTTTTGCATATATCTACTGCTTGCTAGTAGTAGATATATATAAAAAAACAGAGGGTTTAGAAACCCTTTAAGTTCTATGGGCTGTACTGCATCTCACTTCAGTGCGCTTAAAAAAAGTACTGCATGCCGTACTTCTTTTAAGTGCACACCCCTGGCATGTTGTGGGGTGAACTGTCCCCACCCATGATCACGCAGATTTCCTTTGCTTGCATTTGGGGCTGCACTGGCAAAAACGTCCAGAACTTAGATGGTGTGAACGAGCTCCGAGCTACTGATCTTGTACAAGTTTTCTCCTTGTAGCAGAAGCTTAAATTGCTGCGGAATGCTTGTGTAAGTTATGTAAGTACATCTAGTAAAGATTGTCTGCTTGTGTTGCATTGATAGGGTAGGATGTGGTGAGAGGGTCTCCTCCATTAAACAAAGTTTACATTTTGTGCAAGTGTATTGACACATATTGTCCTTTGCTGCTCAAAGTTTGGATGGTAACTGTTAATGTACCATCAGATTTTATCCACTAGAGGGAGCTAAGTGATTATGTATAAGATTTGAGATTCTTTCATTTGAGACCTGGGAAAAAGCAGCTGTATTCAAATGTATTTACCAAAATGACATGGAAACAAATGCAATTCAGTCCTAATAAACACACACACTCACCATTAACTGGCAGATTTTCGGACGAAAACACATTCGCAGACAAAAATCTCCAGATAATTGTAAGGTGCATGGGCACCTTGACAGTAACTTGTAGCCAGCAAGGTAAGTGCTATAGTCACTGGTGATTTGTTGCTAAGAAACAATTTTTTGCAGCAACAGGTCAGATTTGTGCTTTATCATTACTTTAGTGTTCCCGACTATGATTCGCCCTCCCTCAGCTGTGGTGCAGCTAAGCCATAGAAGTGAATGCAGAGTGATTGTCTCTGGCAAGTGACTGAATAACTGACTAATAAATTATAACCATGATTTCCTTAGGGAGAAATTGTTTGACAAAAAGAGGGATGACTGCTACAAAATCAGCAGTATGAAATGGCCCTAATGGTGCACATATGTGCAAATGAATCCCTTATGTTTAAGGCCTCATTCACACGGGTAACAGCCGGCCCGTACAGATCCATGCGGCGTCCACGGCCATATCGGGCCTCTCCCAGGAAGGACAGGTGCTGCGTGTGATTTGTACGCAGCAGTCTGTCCTTCTCTATGGGAGTATGCGGCCGTACGCCGCCCTGTGCTCACCCGACCTGCACGTCCATACAGGTACGGGTGTCCCTGCTCGGACGCAGACAGGATCCATGCAATCCGTATGAGTTCGGACACCCACACAGATGTACAGGTCGGGTGAGAGTAGAGCAGCGTACGTCCACGTACTCCCATAGAGGACAGGGTGCGTATAATCCAATGCAGTGCCTGTCCTTCCCGGGAGCTGCACGATACGGCCGTGCATGCAGCACGGATCTGTACAGGTCGGCCGTTACCCATGTGCATGAGAGCAAAGACATCTAAAAATGTTTTGTTCACACATGCTTTAAATTAAAATGATTGCCAGTGAGGAAATTTTGGGGGCGATATTTTAAATGCTTTTGTTAATGTTTTAAATGTAGCGATCTGTTAATTTACTACTACTCAAGTTAAATCTTAATACATTCAAGTTCCCTAACTATCAACAACAATGTATCTTATTTGTGTATCACTTGGCTGTAGATTCTCAAATCATCTCTGAATTCATGCTGACACTGTCCTTCCTTCTGAAGGGTGGCTACTTTTGTTCCCCATGTTCCTTGTGCGTGTTGTAAAGTAGTCACCACTCCAAGCTCACTCCTGTGAAGGAAATAGCAAAGTATGCATGGATTGTATGGCTCTGGAATCCAACTTTTGGCCAAACAAGACAATCAGAGGGCAAATGACTAATCACTAATATTGCCTGTGGGCTCCCTGCATCTACTATTTTACCCATTGTTTACTTATCATGCCTTGTTGCCCATTGTCTCTGTGTGAAGGCAGCCATTATGGTAAGTTTTGCTTCCTTGTGTCAGAGATACCGGAACAGTTGATCCAGCATCTTACCCACTAAAAACTTTATTTAAATCTAATAAATGGATATTATATGTTTATTCTTACTATAATTCTCCCAACCTCTGAACTCAGTAGTGTTTCTTATAATAGGAGCCGTGCAACATATAATCAACTTCAACATTTTCTCCTCCTACAGGTGAAACTCGAATAATTAGAATATCGTGCAAAAGTAATTGCAGTAAGTGCTGCAAAAGGGGCCCAAACCAAGTACTGAGTACATATGCATGCTTGTACTTTTCAGAGGTCCGATATTGTTCTATGTACAATCCTTGTTTTATTGATTGCATGTAATAATCTACTTTTTTGAGGGGTTCTTGGGGTTTTCATGAGCTGTAAGCCATAATCATCACAATTATGACAAATCACGGCTTGAATTATCTTGCTTTGCATGTAATGAGTCTATCTCATATATTAGTTGCACCTTTTAAGTTGCATTAGTGAAATAAATTAACTTTGCACGATATTCTAATTATTCGAGTTTCACTGGTATATCAGTAACTCTATTTAATAGGCTGTACTATACTTTCCTTTTTGCTTCATCTTAGCTCTTACTTTAAATATAATCTCAATACTTTTCTTCTCTCTATTATCTTTCTTTTACTCTTATGACCCTTATGTTCCCTTTTCTTTACTTCATTCACTTTTCTCCCCTGTTCCTTCTGTCTATTCTTCTTAAGTTTTAAATCTTCCTTCTCTCTCAAGCCTTCTTTAGCGTTTTGTGCCTCTTATTTCCTTTGCTCACTGACCTATATAATATAATATTCTCTTGGCATCACAAGAAGAAATCACTAGTTTGAGGATTCTGGATCTTTACAAAGAGAATGAGGGAGAGACATCTGATGTCACAGGGGAATATTCAATTGTTTGTAAAAAATGGTAGAAAATGAACTGACTCATTATATAAGGTTCAAAAGAAGACGTTAAAACATGATTTATCATGCAAACAAAGAGCGAACAGGAAAATCCTATGCTCCTCTGCTACATCTAGTGGTGGGAACGACGTGCGAACACGACCAAAAAATGGCAGGAATATTGTTATTATGGATAGGGAAAGTATAGTAAGGCATAGGAAAAAAGAGAAAGTAGTAACAAAAGCAAAGCTCAAAATAGGTTATTTAAATAAAGAGATTTTTAGATTGAAAGTATTGCACAGCTCCCATTATAGAAAACACTACAAGAGGGCAGAGGTGGGGAGAATCAAAGCAACAATAGACATGTAAAATACAGTTTTATCAGATGTAAATAAAGGTTATATTTTAATTAGAGGTGCACCGAAATGAAAATTTAAAAACCGAAATGAAAAAAGTATCTGGACGAAACCGAAAATGTTTTTATTTTAACTTTTTCAAATTTTTTCTAATATTGTATTTTTATTTCTTTTTTTATACACTTTTTCTTTTTGTATATTTATTCATTGTTATTTTTTACTTTACTTTACTTTTAGGGGCTTCTAGGAAATGTTAGGGGTCTAAACCCCTGATATTTCCCTTTTAAAATAGCAAGAGAAATCTCTTTTTCTGCATCACCAGTTATAAACGAACAGGAGATCACTTCCATTCTTTCATAATTGAGGACACAGTAAACATACTAGGTCCTCAATTATTTACAAACACTCAGCGATCACTGACTGCTTGTACCCGCTCTCCATCCTGACAGCTGTCACAGGAGGCGGGGCGGGAGGAGAGATCAGCCTCCTGCGACAGTAATGGCTGTCTCCGCCCCCACTCCGCTCTCCCAATCAGTGACAGGAGGCTGAGTGGTGCAGGGAGGAGAGACGCCAGCCACTCAGAGCGCTCTGCTCCCATTGTCCCTCCTCTTTCTTGCCCTGCCAGGCCTGTGCTCGGATCAAGGGTCTGGTTGGAAATTTATAGGGGGACCCCATGTCTTTTTTTCCCCATTTTGGGGTGAGTTTCCTCAAAATTCCTACCAGACCTTAAGGGCCTGGAATGACCACATACTTTTTTTTCTTAAATTGTAACTTGGGGTGTCTACTAAAATTCCTACTAGACCTGAAGGGTCTGGTATGACTTTTGGGGGGAACTCCACGCTTTTTCTTTTTTTTTTTAAATGGGGTCCCTCCTAACATTCCTACCAGACCTTAAGGGTCTGGTATTGTTTGTCATTTTTTTCTTTATAAAATTTCACTTTTTGCTGCATCAGGTTCTATACATCGTACAGATGCGCCACTTTACAGGCAGTTTAAGGGGACCCCCCAGCACGATATTTAAAGGATTGTTTCATCTTTATTGTTTCCCTTTAAGTGATGTTAAAATCACTGCTCCTTTAACCACCTGCTGTCCAGCCGTTGTAATTAGCGGCCTCTTGAATGCGGGTGGGCTTTTATAAACGCCCCCGTCCGCCCTGCTCGTACCCGCCGCTAGGCGGCGTGCACGAACGGGAAATCAGCCCGGAATGTAAACAACCAGCGGTGGCTGTGTACATACAAGTGTTCGGGCGTCTGTAGAGATGCCCGATCGCTTGTAATATGTGTGCCGGTGTGTGCCCCCCTCTGTTGCAGCTGCTGCTGGCAATCCCGAGCTCTGCTGTGCCCGGTGTGAGCCCGGGACCAGCACAGCAGCTCTGCGGCTGGAGATCAAACGAAGATCAGTACACAATGTCCGTTTGAGCTCCTCCTCCTCTTTGGAATACAGGAAGTGATGTGTATTACATCACTTCCGCATTCCTCTGTCACTCTACGGTACAGAAACTGGAGAGAAGCTGGTGAAGCAGGTGTTTGCTTCATCAGCTTCTCTGGGGGTCCCTAGGTGACATTAAGGGTCTTAGAGACACCTGATGCCTCCATAAAGAGGCCCTGCCACTGAAAATTGGCTATCACAAAGGGGGCTGTTAGTCCCCTATGTGATAACAATAAAGTTAAGTGGGAAAAAAAAGGTTTAAAATAATTAGTTACAAACAAATATAAAAAAAATCAAAAGTCACATATAAAGGTAAAAAAAATAAAAATTTAAGTCCCCCGCCCCCCCACATACACTTGCAAACATGCGTTGAGAGCGCCTACGTGCGGAAACGACGATTGCATCCATTACGCTGCATATGTTACATATCGCCGTGAACGTCGTCATTCTAGGCCCATCAATCACTGATAAAACTAAACTGATGAACGGTAAAAGCTTTTAAAGCGTCGCCTATGGCCAATTTTGGGTATGGTAGTTTTTGCAAAATCGCAGGCACACACAATTTTAAAGCTTGACATGTTTGGTGTCTCTTTATCCGACTTGACCCCGTCTTTTATATTTTGCCAAAAATGTGGGTAATAATGTTTTATAACGTAGGGAACAGTTTTTTCCCCCGAAATTTTTGGTACTTTTTTCATTATATAGTAAAAAAATAAAATCTGTATAGGTGAAATGTCCAATTCACATATAAATATGAGCAATCCCCACCGTAGTCTTGGCCAACTAAAAGAATCCTAGTGCAGATGGGAAGACTGTATACAGTAGCCACATGTGCAAAACAAGCAGAGGTAGAGTCAGTCAAGCTGAAAACCATCCGATCTATATAACATCCCAGCACCTCATTCCTCCAAGTGTGCCTCTATGAGTCCATATTAATGCTCTGGACAGCTGTCTTGGGTAAAAGGGAGTGTACTACAAAAACACTCACTCAAGCATGGAAGGCTCCACATATTGCCACACTGCCGTAATGCATTCCTCTCTACATGAGAGCTTTCTCTAAGGTACATGCCATGTATCATTGCCTGGGACAGCTATCTTGGGTAAAGAGGAGTGTACTTTAAAATCGCTCCAGCAAGCATGGAAGGCTCTGCATATTGCCACACTTCCTAACGCGTTTCTCTCTACATGAGAGCATTCTCAAAAGGTACATGGCAGTGTGGTAATATGAGGAGCCCTCTTTGCTTGATGAAGCAATTTTGCAGTACACTCCTCTTTACCCAAGAAAGCTGTCCAGGGCATTTAGATATAGGATTATCTAGGATTTAGAAAGTAAGAAAGTTCTGGCCTTCTATGCCACCCACAAACACAAACATCTCTTAGGACAGAAGACGCATATGCTAAGGACATTCCTGCCTTTCTGCATGTAGATTGCATTAGTATGCCCCAGCATCCAGGAGCCAAGTTTCTTGAAGGATATGTCCCCTTAGTATTAGGGATGCTCCGATACCGTTTTTTCAGTATCGAGTATGAGCACCGATATATATCTTTTTCTGTACTCGCCAATACCGATACCGTAATTCCCATTAATTTGCTGGGAAGCCGTCTCCATGCCCCCGCGTCACCAGGTGACGAGGAAGCATGGAGCCGGCTTTCTAGCCAATAAGGAAGCCGGGGGGCGGGTAATGACTCACCGCCCGGCATCCTGATTTGCCAGCTTCAAGACCATTCAGGAAGCCAGTAGGCGAGTAATTAACCACTGGCCGACTTCCTGATTGGCCGGGAAGGCGGCTCGATGCTCCCTTGTCACCAGGTGACAAGGACGCATCGAGTCGGCTTTCTGCCCAATCAGGAAGCCAGGAGGCGAGTAATGACTTGCCGCCTGGGTTCCTGATTGGCCAGCTTCCCAACCAATAAGGGAGTCAGGCCGGGAAGCCGGCTCCATGCTCCCTGTGATGAGGTAGCATGGAGTCGGCTTCCTAGCGATTCTGGAAGCCGGCTTGCTTGTAATGACTCCCCGCCTGGCTTCCAGATACCAGAAATTCCGGTATCGGGATAAGTATCGGGAGCATTTGGGCGAATACGAGTACTCACTCAAATACTCGGTATCTGTGCATCCCTACATAGTATAATGGTGTTCATGACCGCACATTGGAGGCATTCACTAACACTTCCACTGCTAAACTGAGTGTCTCTCAAGTGGCAGGTCCAAATGAGAGGACCACTCAATGAAGCGTAAACAGCCTAAGTTGACCGGTGTTTATTTCTGAGTCACCCCCACACATTCTGCTCAGAAGGAGGCAATATATATGCTTTGCACATGACAGGTTCCTGTATATGCACTTGGGGTGATGGCGTATAGTTTGCAGAGAGCATCTGCATGTTCCCTACACTAATATTGGCCTTGTAGTCATTTATCAGTTAACTGAGGCCCACCAGAGAAGTCGCAGGTATAGTAAAAGTGGTGCAGGGCTCCAGGTTGGGTATGGGGAATGCTCAAGTAACTTAAGGCCCAGGACACCCTACTAAGACGCCTAGTGCTGTGGCAGTATTGATAAGTGGGGCCTCAGCTAAGGGGTAGCTGGCGGTGCCCAGGGATTTTCCCTTTCAATGTTTCAGGGTGCACTCAGTCATGGGGTTTTTTAAACAAGGCACTGGGGTAAAAAAGGCTTACAGAATTATCCATGCCTAATTGCTGCTCCAGCCTCATGGCAGTAAGTGAACCCCTGCTAGAAAAAGGGCTGCCTTAAAGGACAAAATTGATTCCTGTTGGTGGTCAAGGAAATGCTCCCTTGAATTGGTGGTCAGTAAGAAGATTACGCCTTACAAAAGTGGTCAGTGGGAAGAATGCCCCTCTTACAGAAAGCAAAAAAGATCACTGGTGTCAGTGGTTACTTATCTGAGAGTCAGAACCTGCTCAATACTTAACCCCTATCAACCTCTGGAGGAACCTTAGTGTTCCAAAGAACCCTGACTGAGAAAGGCTGAGGTAGGCTATAACAAGCGGAGCTAAAAGTGTAACACCTACAAATGCTAGCTAGTACCCTGTTAATGAGTTGCCCTACAGTACCGTATAGATGGCATTGACCAACTACTCATCTTTCTACCTACATCACTATTGTATGAAATAAATACATTGTTTAAAATAAAAATATAATTTGTTTTATTTTTTTTTTAGGTCAATAACTGTTTTGAGTTGATATAATACACTACATGTCATGAATTAACTTTCCGGATAGGGTTAAACAGGTCAAGTGAGTTTAAAATATTTTCCCCATAGTTTGTTGTCTCATGACCTACCAAGAATTTCTACCCTTGCATTACAGAGGCGTCATGAAACATTTCATAACAGGAACAGGTTTTCCAATGTCATAGCAAGCATGTGTTATTTTCATAAATTACAGTGCAATAGGTGTGTCTCATTCAGTTGAATCGAAATGGAGAAGGTCTGTGAAACAAGAATTCAAATTAATTGCAAATTAGTACTGTTTACCTATTCATCATGATATATTATTGACTTGGTGACCATAGACAGATACATACGGATTTGCACAGGAAAACTAACCAGACAAAGGAATATGTATTAGCTTCCATTCACATTTGAACAGTAACAGTCTTGGGGTCCTTAGTGATGAGTTACAATGACATAGCAAACCCTAAATTCACTTTTGAAAAGCTCTCTGGAAACTATGTGGTGTATAATCTTAAGGCATATTCATTTTCCATTGCCTGCGGGGAATGTTTATATCACAACAATGATCAAATTTAAAGTACAAGTGTAGTGAAAAGTGTAGTGAAATTAGTGATGGGTTACAATGACATAGCAAACCCTAAATTCACTTTTTTGAAAAGCTCTCCGGAAACTATGTGGTGTATAATCTTAAGGCATATTAATTTTCCATTGCCTGCGGCCTGCGGGGAATGTTTATATCACAACAATGATCAAATTTAAAGTACAAGTGTAGTGAAATTATGGTTTAAAACATGACAGCATAAGTGAAAAACAGTCCCCTGACATGGAGGCAAATACCCAGTGGTTGGCTACGCACTGGATGAAGAGGGCCTCAAGTGCGGCCAGGGGCTTAACTAAGATTGTGAAAGATCTAGGGCACCCATGGGTACTCGGAGTCAAGCCATGATGCAGTGTGCATAGGGGGCAGTGATTGATGTATGTGGCCCCATTGCGCTTGGGCAACAGTGGGATGTGCTTAAAGAGGTATGGTTAAATAAAACCTGAGCCTACTTACTGTAGACATGACATACACGTACCACAATCCGTCACTACCCAGGAAAAAATGCCCCGAACTGGTGGTCAGTGTCTGTGTACTACCTATATTGGTGGTCAGTGTCTGTGCCCCCTTACATCGGTGATCAGTGTGCCCCCTTTATAGCCAATATGCTTCCTGTACATACCCCCTTGCTGTCAGTGCTGGTCAGTGTGCTACCCTTTGCTGCTTAGTGTGCCCTGTTTTCATGGTGGTCAGTGGAAGCAGGCATGTCATAACAGTTGTTGGAGACTGGAGAGATGCTTCAGGAAACGTATAAAATCATAGACTGGAGATGTTACATGACACTGCTAGAGATCACTGCTCTACAAATCAATGCTTTCACATGTGTGCTCCATACAACCCCCTAAAAAAGTCACTTTGCCACATTTGATATTTCTATCAGCAAGATCCATTATAAAAACATAGACAGAAAAATGTATGGACAACACAGAAAAAGGTAAGATTCAATGTGTGAAAGAAATAAACCAAACCATGCAACTACTAGAAGCCAGTCTTAAGAATGTTTTCCCACCACCTAGGTAAAGAAAACATAAGTTACTATATGTAGGGGCTCTAAAGGCTGCGCCAAAAGAGCCAAAGGGTGACAGATTGGACACCAGGGCCTAGCGTTCTGGAGTGCTGTTGAAGCTCCAAAACTCAGAAAGGTCAGTTTACAAATGGCAATTCTCTCTTCTGTTCAGTGGCGTAACAATCACCATAACGACCCAGGCGGCCGCTATGGGGCCCCGGGGCACAAGGGGGCGCGGCCAGGACACCCCCCTGATGTCGTGCGGGCCGCCAGGGTCGCTATGGCATTTCAGGCTGCTGGCTGTGAGGAGAAACACGCAGCCATTCACATGTGCTGCGGCGCGTACCTCCTCACAGCTGCACATGTGAGTCGATGACAACCAGCAGCTTCAGGGGAGTTGGCTGGGTCACCCTCAGGTGGGCTGTTTGGGTTATCAGGTGGACTTATCTAGAAAGATTTTGCTATGGGGCCCTGTGATTTCTAGTTACGCCCCTGCTTCTGTTGTAACCTCTTTTTAACTCCATCTGTCAGAAAGCCAGAGCCAGAGTTCAAGTGTCGCCGTCTGCGCATGCACAGGCGCCTGTTGTGGACCATAGAGCCATAATAGGAGCAGCGTCTTTGCATGGACGTGCACACGGGCACGCGCCGACGTGTCATTTGAACAATTGGCGCCAACTGGGCTATAAAGGCTGTGTTCAGCTATCCTCCAAGGCTGCCAGATCGTCAGCTTCCTGTGTTCTGTGTTCCTGTATTTTCTGTATCCTGATTACCCATTACTGACCCAACTTGGACTACTCTCTGTTGTTGCTTGCTCCCTGAAGACCCCGGCTTGTTTTTGACCTTGATTCTGCCTCACCCCTTGTACTACGTTGCTAGCTCGTTCATGACCTCGGCCTGCTTGACGATCCTTCTGCCTTGTGTGTTCTGCTTCAAGCTTCCTCAGCTCATCGGATCTAAAGCCTTCTGGATCCTCTTTGGTGCATCCGCATCCTGCTTCCTGCCCGGATCTACGCACTTCATCTCATCTCGCAGATGCAACAGGCTAACCAGCCTCTGGCACCCTTGCCCCTCTGTGCCCCGGCGCCCCTGTAACCAATCCAGGTGCTCCGGGACCGGAGCTGTGAGAGAGGCCGCCCTCGTCAACTCAGACTCCCCTAAGGTACGTGACACCATCCCTAAAAGCGGTGTTCTAAGCCCTCCAAACCAATAAATCCGTTTTCATTAAAGAGGTTATGGAAATTGATTGAGTGCCCAAGGGTCTTCTACAACGTTAACAAAAGGTACCGGCAGGCACCATTCATTTCACATGTAAAAAGTTAAAGTTGTTATTATTATTAGTATTACTATTATTATATATGATTTATATAATGCAAACAGTTTGCATAGTGCTTAACAGTATAATGGGAGAAAGTTACAATTCAAGACAAGATGGTTAGGATTCTTTATCCTGGCTGAGACAGATGTATAAATGTGATCAATGTAATTCAATAGTAACAAATGTAAAAATATTATAGTGTCCTATTTAGTAGACTTTTAATAAAAACAATATGTGGTCTTGGTGGTTCCACCAATATTCTTATTATTATTGTCTGATTTACAGAGAGATCACTCATAAATATTTATATGAAATAGGATAATATACTTTTGGCACAATCTAAAAATACATTTAATATGACTTTCAAGTAAAGCTTATATATTCATAATTTATTATCACCAAAACACATTACAGATCTCTTTACAGTCTTTGCCTGACTTGTTTTGTGTAATTAGAGACAGCACTGACAGGTCAACTGAGTTTATTCACTCAGCACCACACAAAGCACAAGGTGAATCATCCCGCCTGGTGTATTGTTCCTTGCCATCCACCCACATACATATACCTATATAAACCCAATCCTATCCTACCTTACAGAAGATGAAGTGACGGCACTTCCCTTAGTGAATTACTTACCCCAGAAGAAATGTGGAGTTGTGTTAATTTTTATTAGTTCACAGCATCAAACCCTGCACCTCCACTTATTTCCCTGCAACACCATATGTTGAGGGCAATGATTTGCTAGGCTGTACACGTGTCATTTTCTGGTTTTACTGGTTACATGCAATGCCTTAAACTGTTCTCGAACATACACTACCATATACCTCTCTGTAGTATACAGTGCCGTAAACCTCTCCTGCGGGGTACCTTTAATGTCTCATAAACACTGTGTCTTATACCAATTTCCATGCGTTGCCCATACCTCTCTATTACATGCAGTGTCTCACACCAATCTGTTCCTCCAGTAAATCATACTTCTCTACTGTATACAGGGCCTCCTCATACCTCTTTATTACAAGCAGTGCCTCATGCCTCTCTGTTAACCTAAGGGCCTCATGCTTCTCTCTTAAACACAGTATTGTTATCCATTGACCTGCATTAGACTTGGACGACGAGGGACATACCACAACTGGAGCGGAACACGAGAGAGATGAACACTCACTGCCGCAGGACCGAGGATCAAGTGAGTATATTTTCTGTATTCCAGCCCCTAGACCAAAACGAGCAGTTAACACTTGCAGTGCAGGGATAGCCCCACTGCAAGGTTTATTTTTTTTTCAAAATAACAGTAATTCCTATTTAGGAACATTTGTTTTTGGCATTAGTCACCCAAAACGAACATTCACAGATATTCGCAGGCTGAAGGGCAATCTGAATTGTTAATAAATAGACCCCAGTGTGTTATTCTGTTCATATTTGTGCTTAAGGTTTCTGTGTTTGATAATACGTGTGTTTAAAGTGGGTTAGTGTGTAGTTGGTATGTTTGTTAATGTGTATGTGTGCTAGGGCCATATCACAGTAAAGGTGCCCATACACTGCACGATTATCGTACGATAATCGTATGCGATCGGTTTTTCGTACGATAATCGCGCAGTGTATGGGCAGTGTGCGACCGTGAATACTGTACGATCGTACGACGTTTGACTACCTAGCATGTTCGAAAACCTGTGGGTAATTGTACGATAATCGTTCAATGGGTAGAGTAATCGTTCTATGACAATCGCATCGTTCGTTCAGCGCATGCGTTAAACGAACAGACAAGCGGAAGGATAATGACGGCAGCTGGCTCTACTCGCAGCATCCACACCTCTGTTCTGGTACCCTCATGGACCACTCGCTCAGCCATTGCTGGGGCTACATGTTGAGTACAGATGCAATAACCAATTTGCACACAAAAATCCATATCTCCACACCGCACCACACATGCGGATGCTAAAAGTAACCCCGTAATAATACCATTAACCCAATCCAAGGCCCAAACATGCAAAATTAACAACATGTCCATACTCCTTTGGGACACCGTTGGATGAACGTCAAATTGTCAAGTACGCCCTACACATGTGTATGCTGTATGTCCCTGTCCATTGCACAGCTGCGACATGCATCAGGCAAACCACGCATTGCCCCAAGTAAACATGCATGACAAACGCATGCACAGCAGCAGTCACGCAGGAAGACTGTAAAGTGGTAATGGCTGAAATGAGAACACTGACACAAGGCATACATGACAAAAATATTTATATATTATAAGCTCAAAATTTAAATCCAAGCCAAACAAGGGGGGATGGTAAACAGGGGCAGGGCAGTGCAAATGCCAACGTGGCACATGTTTAAACACGGGGAGGTGAGGTGTCCTACAGTTTCATGACATCGTCACGCACATCCTGGAGAGCCCGCCTCAACTCCACCATGTGCTCCATAACATCCTCCAGGACGGCACAACAGCGGCTAACAGCAGCGCAAACTCCACCCACTTGTGGTCGTCCCTGTTCTGCTGCAACATGACCTGTAATGTATGAATGACAGCATGAATGAACACCAACCATCACAATAGCCATGCTACTCATATCCTCAGCCATCGTTTGCTTTCAATAAGTGTGGGAGAGAATGCACTTGGTTTTTGCCCTTTAAAGGGCATGGTACGAATGATGCTCGGGATCAAACGATTACTTCCGTCGGTCGATCGAAATCGTACGATTATTAGTACGGTCGTACGATTATCGGATCGACCCCTATCGAGCCAAGTTGGATGTGTCGTACGATGATCGTACGATATTCCGATCGTCGCTAGGTTTCAATCGTATGATAATCGTGCAGTGTATGGGCACCTTAAGATTCGGTTGCTGGAGAAAACTTGCCAAGGATAGGATCACTATGCATATGAGAAGAAATATTTACTGCTCCCTGATGCTGCATCGCCAACTGAAATGATGCAGAATGTCACTTGTGGCTAATCCGGCCAGTGAGGTGGTGATGCATTGAGCCACGTGAGTATATACTCTGCCGTGATAATGACCCTGTCACATGACTATAGTGAAATCAGCCTTATCGTGTGTGTTAGGGATACTAATTGTGGCTCTGCAGAGAGCTATCTTAGATGCAGAACGTCAAGAAGTGGAGGTGAGGGTAAATAGCATTCCACCCTATGCTATTTACCCTCACCTCCTTTTTGGGGCACACAGAGGAGGGGAAGGGCCTTTTTTCCTTAATATCAAGACAATTGTTTTTGCCACCTTTCCGCCCCATTGCAAGGTACCCCCCTCAACGTTGTATGGTATTTGGCCTGGTAAGGTATGTGGGGGTGGAGACAAACTCAATTGCCTCTCTTTCCCAGCCACCCAGGCTGCATACCTGGATAGGGGTATGGTTAGAATATTAAGGGGAACCCTGCAACTTTTTTTATTTTTAATTCCTACATACCCCCCACAGTTGTGGGGGCTTTCTATGTCATTTTAGTGGCAATCAATTGCCAAATTATTAACCCTATTAACAGCCCTATCCTCCAACTGTGGAGGAACATCCAGTTCTTGGTAATATCACTGTTGTGCCATATTTCCTTCACTTGTTGATGATCGTCTTCACTGTGTTCCATGGTATGTTTAATGCCCTGGAAATGTTTTGTACCCTTCTCCTGAATGATACCCTTTAACAATGAGATCCCTTTGATGCTTTGTAAGCTCTTTGCTGACCATGGCTTTTGTTATAAGATGCAACTGAGTAAATGTCAGAAAACTCCTACTAGAATAGCGGAACAATATATGGGTTTAATCAGAGTCACTTTAATTGATGGAAGGTGTATACTGACTACTATTTAACATGAGTTTGAATGTGGTTGGTTAATTCTCAACACAGCCACATCCATAATTACATGAGGGTGTGCACTCTTATGCAGCCACATTATTATATTTTTTGCCCCACTAAACCATTTTAATTTGGTTTTTTTAATTGCACAGATAATAGGTCACATAAAGGTGGAAACAATTCTGAAGTGATTTATCTTGGATCTGTTTTTTTTACATCTCAAGAACCTGGCATTTTTACAGGGGTGCGTAGACTTTTTCTATCCACTATATATGCCAAAAAGGTTGGTTCAACCAGATTTTTTTTTTTCACCATTACTTTATAATGGCTTTTCAAAATTGCAAATAAGATAATAAAGAGATAAGATAAAAATTTTAGTGCACAATGACACTTTTGGCCGTTAAATAGAACATTTCCATAGATATATGTACATCAGACCAAAAAGAGGCACAACTGAGGAGGAAAGAGTTACTAATAAGGAACAGATGAGAACAGTGGCGTAACTACCACCATAGCGACCCACGCTGGCACTATGCGGCCCAGGTTAGAGGGGGGCCCGGTCAGGAGGCCAGGGCCCGGCAGTGGAAGTGGAGTAGGACGGTGTTTAACGAGGCTCAGCAGCGCTGGTCTGGCACGGCAGCAAAGCAGGCGGTTGCTAGGACCCAGCGGCGGTGGCGGCCAGGGCACAGGAGCGCAGACATCCTAACCTGCAAAACCTTATTTCAGGGAGGTGCCTTTTTTGTTTTTGTTTTTTATTTTGGCAGCGGCGGCGTCAGAATAAAAAAGAACAACAACCTATAGCATGGGATTGAATTGCTAGGCTGCTATTGGCTATTTCAATTTGCAATAGCAGGCCGGCGATTGCACCCACCCACTGCTGCTGTCAATCAGCAGAGGACTTGAAGGATAGTGTCAGGTCCACCTCTGCTGATTGACATAAAAATTCCGGGATACAAACTTTGAATGTATTTAACCCTTGGGGCACCAACCTTGGTCTGTAACTGAAACCATGAATCATTGCATAAATGTACCACTCTTTAAGGGACAGAATTGCTGAAAAGTAGTTACTTCACCGACCAAGAGAACTTACTTAACACATTTTTATTACAACAAACTTAAAAAATCCAAAAATAAATAATTGCAGAAATTACAAAAATCAAACCCGAACACGGCACCAAAGAACCTCCCCAGGTTAAAACTTTGGCAACGTTGCCAAACATGCACACCCACTCATCCTCTCACAACTACTGTCCTCATGACTAGTCAATTCTTGATCAACTAAACTTAATTATGCATAGAAATTGTCCAAAATAAGCAGCACTTTAAAAAAAATGCAAAAGAACTTCTTCATATGAAGACAGCAAACAAGAGCAAAACTATTAGTTACAGGTAAAAGTATTAGTCCAGAAGATTCTCTCTTTTCTTTAAGCTGTATTTGTACCTGATTATATAAGTAGGGATCCATCCAACTTTCAGCATGCATTCCTCTTTCACAAACCTTTCTACAATCTGCCTGTATATCTCTACACAGCAATCAATCTGTGTATAGCCAACTGGAAACATTGTAATCTTTCCTCCATTCTCATGATAATTTGTATCAAGTGGTCCCATAATATGGTTAACTACTTCCCCAGACTTGGTCTCCGATCTTATTCACATTAGCTGCTGCAAATTACCCCACATACAAGCGGTTAATACAAGAGCAGTCACGCGCTTGTTACAAATGAGAAAATACATCTTAAAAGGAGAATTATGAGGCGATTTTCACTCAGCCTCATTATCTGAGCCGACCCGTGACAATGAAACTGTCACAGATTGGCTCAGTAGATCGGGAAGTGAGCGAACACATACCGGTGCTCGCTTACTTCTCGATCTATCCGTGCAGAGAGCTTTGACTGTCACTCACGGCTCCCTGAAGGGATGTGTACCCCCCCCCCCCCCCCGCGCCGATTAGCCAGCGGAGCGGACGGGGCGGGTACAGCTGGCTCTGCCTCTAGATAGGCAGAGCCAGCTGTCACTGACGCAGCTGGGTGCATCCAGACAGAATTGTCGGGATCCGTTCCAGCTGCGGCGTCTCAGTATACCGCGAGCTGTAGCTCGCGGTATATTGAGCTTTGGGTGTCGGGAGGACGCTAGGTTGTGTCCTCCCGTTACACTTAGGAGAACTATGGGGAAAAACACTGACCCCATAGTTCTCCTTTAACTCACAGTCCACCTTCTGAGGCAATGATAAATCCATCCACTGGTGATTAATACACATGTTATCACCACCTAACTTTACTCATATTCTGCCCTGCAAGGCACTCCTAAATACACATTGTATGATAAGCACCGGGATGACAGGTTCATTTCCTGGTACCTTTCTGGGATAAATTGTCTCTCTTCCGGGCGTCAGGGAGCTGCTATCTTATCGTGGGAGACTCCCGGGAACATCCGGGAGAGTTGGGATGTCTGAACGGGCCTGGTCTCAATTGTTTGAGCCTGTTGCTAGGAGACAAGGGCGCTGAGTCTGGGAACCGGAAGGAGCAGAGCTGTGTGCTGGAGACGTACAGGTATGGGACATAGGGACTGATCAGGATACAGTACACTGATAGAATTGGATTATAGGGAGCAGGGCAGAAGATATACTGGATGATGGGCTCATTTAGAGCAATTGGGGACAAAGCTTTCATCTATCCTTATATTACTAAATACAATGACACTCACTGGGGTTTGTTTACTAAAAGGAGAAGGGGTAGCCAAACCTTGACACTACAACTGTAGTAAAACTACAAATCCCAGCATGCCTCTGCCTCTGGGAGTCATGCCTGCAGCTGTAGTCTTGCAATGCCTCATGGGACTTGTAGTTCCACAACAGCTGGAGTGCCCAGGTTTAGATACCCTTGGAATAGAGCATGTACAGCAATTCAGTTTGCAAAGAATACCTCAGGGGTAGGCGACCTTGGCGCCCCTGCTCTGATGCTGTGATGGAACTACAAGTCCCATGAGGCACTGCAAGACTCTGACAGCTGAAGGCTTGCCTTCCAGAGTGAGAGGCATGATGGAATGTGTAGTCTCACCACAGCTGGAGGGCCAAGGTTGCCTACCTCTGCAATAACCGATCATGTGCAAGGAAAATAAATAAGCAAACCCCCCACCCCCAAAATATATATATATATTTTTATTTTTGCTGCTCACATGTGATTGGCTGATTGAAGTCACATTGTGGCCAAGCGATTTGTTGTACTTTGCAAAGTGAGTTTTCACTTAGGGCCCATTCACACCTGTGCATTGCCAGAGCACTGTAAAATGTGCATTTTACTGTGCATTTCTATAAATGCACGGCAATGTATGTACTGCAGTGCATTGCTATTCATTTTGACTAGTACCTCAGCACACTAACATAACGCAGTGCACGTGTTATAACACACAACCGTGCATGGATGTGACCGATCAGTGTGCTGCAGTGCGTTACGCTAATAGTGTGCTATACAGCATATTCAGAGGGTTGTGTGCCATTTAAATGAATTGGCTTTTTGACGCAGACTCAGGCGGGCTCTGTAGGGTCTATGGTGGGCTCTGCTGGGTCTCAGTTGGGCTCTGCAGGGTCACTCTCAGGTGGGCTGTGTGGGGTCTCAGGTGGGCTCTGCAGGGTCTTAGGTGGGCTCTGCAGTGTCACTTTCAGGTGGCCTGTGTGGGGTCTCAGATGGGCTACAGGGTCTCTGGTATGTGCTGGGTCTCATGCGGGTTCTGCAGGGTTTATGGTGGGCTGTGCATGGTCTACAGTGGGCTCTGCAGCAATGAGCGGCGGAGTGATCTCTTCTTTGGCTCTGATGTCAGAGCCAGCAGGAGTAGAGCTAAAGAGATGCAGATGGAGCAGGCATGGGAACTGTTCTGGAGGTTTGTTTTTTTTGGGGGGGTTTTGGAGGGCCCCATTACAAAATTTTGCTATGGGGCCCTGTAATTTCTAGTTACGCACCTGGTTGAGAAGTATGTGAAAGGCGTTGGAACTCTGTAAAAAGAATAGTGACTCCATTAAATAGCAATAGCTCTTTTAATATATCCAGGGATAACAAGCAACTTTGAAAATATAACATATTACCTCTACATTTTCTTTTCCTGAGCTCTGAGAGTTGTCATCACAAACCCATGTCAGTGCTCAGACTGCTTTTATTTATAGTCAGCCTGCGTCTGCACTGTGATTGCAGACAAACAGTGAGAATAACAAGAAAGGCACCATGTACATACAGTATATCCTTTCATTACCAGGAGCCATACATAATTATATCTGTGCTGCATCGTGTAATCCCTGGAGAAACAGGTCACCAACCATGAGAAGTAGGCACTCCCCTCGCTACAGAAAGCATATGCCTCCTCTCCAGGATCTCCCTGGACTTGAATTCTACTTTCCACTATTACAATCACATGGAACATGGGATAGGCAGGGCTTAGGTGAACTTATGCAGGGGCTGCCTGTTTCAAGCACTTTGTTGTATATTACCCCAAATTGGTAACCATATTGGAACAAAGCTGCAGGCCAACTTTGTGGCTGAATCTGATCATAACTAGTGATGGGCAGGGCGTGTTCACAAGCGCCTCGTGCCGAGCCCGCCAGGAAGCCGTCAGCGCGCAGGGCCAATCACAGGCACTGAGACATTTCCCGATCTCTGCAGCTGCGGACCGGGAACATGTCTCAGTGCCTGTGATTGGCCCTGCGCGCTGACGGCTTCCTGGCGGGCTCGGCACGAGGCGCTTGCGAAAATGCCCGAGCCCATTACTAATCATAACATACACAGACTTAAAGCTGAACTCTGGACATTTTATTTAAATATATTGCTAAAGAGACACAAAAGGATAGAAGGCCACTGTGTATGCCTTTACAAACCCAGATATAATTATATAAATGTAGCAGTAACATCATCACTGTGCTGCACATATCCTGTACAGAGAGCAGAGCTGCAGGAGGGACCCAGCAGGCTCACCCACTACAATGGAAACACAAGAACGCAATAACCTTGCTGATAAGTATTGTAGAGACTGCCTGTCTCTATGTCAGAAAATAGAAAAGGACTTACATGCAGGTCCTAGGGACTAGGCAAGAGGTAGCCCTGGTGGAAGATCGGATTGTCCAATGTATGGTCCTTCTCAATGCTGATGTGTGGATTACAAACGGTGCACACCGGGTGCGGATAATCCAGAGAGGAAGGCAGAGTGGGAAACAATCTGTATCCCTGTCGTGTCTGCGATCAAATAGATCGTGGCAGGGAGTCAGCCACTACAGCCTGCCTGCAGAAAACTACGGGAGGGGGGCAGATACAAGACCAGTCATCCTGCACAAGGAGAGAGAGAACCAGTGTTTTTTTTTTATTACAGAAAGTTCCCGAACAGAGACAAAGTTTCACTGTAAATTCGTGGTTCTTAACTGGTGGGTCATGACCCAAAAGTGGGTCTCAACCGCATGTTCAGTAGGTCGCCGCGTGCCTCCCACTGCACTTGGTGATAGGCTCCTCAGTCTCCTTCTAACACAGCACTGTCATTTCTCATACAAAGCAGCCATTCACAATATGCTGCCCGACACTGAGTGTCAGCTTGAGGTGGGGTGGGCTGGGGGTATGGCCACAAGGGAGCTCCATCCATATGGGCATTGCTTACAGCTCCCTCGCGTGCCCTGTAGAGATGCCTAGACCGGAGTGACGTCATTCTGGTTCCTGGCATCTCTACAGTGTGCGCAAGGGAGCTGTACAAGCAATGCACATATGGATGGAGATCCGTCACAGCACAGCAGCCCACACTGAACCCCAGGCTGAGGGTCATCTCCAGTTCTCGTAAGGTAGGCAGACTGGTGGATCTTATAAAAAAGGGAATTTTTTTAGATGTGTATTGGTGCGTAAGAATGTGTCTGTGGTTGTGTGTGTCTGTGAGTGTGTTTTTTTCAGGGCCTACTGCACACCTACTGCGCATTTTGGTGCTGGAGGTGAATTGCAATGCCATTCATTTGAATGGCACCCCAAATGCACTTCCCACCCACAGTCCGATCCAATGCAGTGCAACTTGGATTGCGACTAAATGAACAAGGACAAATGTGGGTCCAGAGGTTGAGAACCACTGCTCTAGAATACTGCATAGATATGGAAGAAAGACACAAAGGACAACAAGATACAAGTAAACATATACAGTACATGCATCCTGTATTTAGACAATACAGCTTTAAGTTATACCTAAAAGTGTTGTACAAAAGCATTTAACCCCTTAAAGTGACATTAAAGCCAAAAAATGTTTTCCCTCCCCCCAATGTGAATTAAAGCACTTACCTTAAATGATGTCTCTTAATCCTATCTTCTTCTTTCTTGTCGTTTTCAGCCTTCTCTCCAGTGCTGCTGCGGGTCTCCGATCCAGCGATGACTCCTCTGAGCTTGCTGGCACTTCCTGTCCAATGGTGTCTGCATGCGGGTGCACGCGTCCATATACTTACCTTGCTTCTCTCCTCATCTCCCGGCCGAAAATCCGAACTGCGCATGCGTCCGCCTCAAGATGCTTTGCGGGCCCCCTGAGCATTTTCAGATTTTCGGACGGGAGTGCGCGGGGAAGACACAGGTAAGTTTAAAACGCTTTTAAAGCGGGTTTAAAAAAAAAAATGTTTCGCATATATCTACTGCTTTGCTTGGGTCTTGGGGGTGGGGCTCTGCAGGATCTACGGTGGGCTCTGCAGGGTCTATGGTGGGCTCTGCAGGGTCTATGGGGGCTGTGCAGGGTCTCAGGGGGGTTGTGCAGGATCTATGGTGGGCTCTACAGCGTGCAGGGCCCAACACAGATCCTGCACAGCCTCCCTGAGATCCTGCAGACTGCAAGGTCTCAGGGGGGCTGTGCAGGGTCTGTGGTGGGCTCTGCTGGATCTGTGGTGGGCTTTTCGGGGTCTATGGTGGGCTCTAAGGGGTCTCAGGGGGCTGTGCAGGATCTGTGGTGGGCTCTGCAGCCTGCGGAGCCCACCACAGATTGTGCAAAGCCCCCCTGAGTCCCTGCAATGCCCACCAGAGATCCTTCACAGCCCACCTGAGACCCCGCAGAGCCCACCACACATCCTGCACAGCCCACCATAGACCCCGCGGAGCCCACCACAGATCCTGCACAGCCCACCTGAGACACTGCAGAGCCCACCTGAGACTCCAGCTTTCCTGCTATGCTAATAACAGAACATGTCAAAAGCTGGATACAGTGTGTGCTCTGTATCCAGTGACTGACAGGTTATGCAAAAAGTCAAAAACAGGAAGGGGTGGTGCAAATTGGAGACAATATTACAATTGTTCAAAAAAAAAATGTAAAACATGGATATATAATTGATGTGTGTGATGTGCCACTAAGATATGTATTTTTATTAGGGATGTACAGATACTTTTTGAGTACCAGTACAGATACTTGGCATTTTCATGAGAACTACCAGGGTTGCAGCGGTTGCAACTGGGACCGGGCTTTGGCACTCCACCACTGTCCTGAAATCATTAGTCTGTATTGTTTTAGAAAAACTGTCACATGACAATAAACAAAAATGTATCAGTACTCGTACCTGTAAGTACTCGGCAAGTACCAGTACTTGTACTCACAAAACTGGTATCTGTGCATCCCTTTATTTATATTTATAAAAACAAAATCATACAATAAAACAGAGATGTACAAATCCCAGGAGCTCTGTGTGCTCCTTACAAATGACAGCTGCCTCCTAATTTTTGAATTTTTCTCTAGTCTAGTCATGGAGCTCAAAAGTATCGGTACATGTACTCGTACTTGTGCCGAGTACTGTACTTGGTTTCTGTGCAACCCTAACTTTTATTACAAAAACATATCAGTTTCAAGGCACAAAACAACACATCTGTACTATGTTTGATGACACCACAACCCGCAGAGTACTAAAGTATGTGCCTTGTGGGATGCTATAATCTGGGTACTTTGTCCCGGGTGACCTGGGCTCATGGGAAGTAGGTTAGATTATGCTGACCATCATATTGAGGACATATAATGGCAATAAAAAACATGCTGAAGGGTGAATCTTTGGATTAAAGTGCCACTATAAAAATGTTTTTATTTGCTTCCGCTTACCATTTAAACATCTCTCACCCTTAATCTGTAAAATGTCTATGTCCAGTTAGTCCTAATTAATACCTCTGAATAGATGCTGAGACCTACATTGACATACATTTCCTGTCTGTCTGTGTCCATATTTCATTCTGCCTTCCTAACATCTCCCACTCGAGTCACACATGCAGAAGCACTGTGGTCAGAAACTAGTACGCTGTGTTTTCCATTACTGTCTCACAGCTCCAACACTCCTCCCTAATGTCCTGCTCACATCCCTGTACATCACTTCTTAGCCAGCCTTTCCTACAGCCTGGAGCCCAGATGAATGTGACGTGGCACAAGGCATTGTGGTAAATGACCCGGTACGAGATGACCTTGAAGCACAAACAAACCTTGCTGAAGTTGCAACTCAGAAAAGGCAGTGAGAGAAAGGAAATATTATGGAGCATAATAACAAAGTCTTTTTTACAATTTCACAATGCTTGTTCTGAATACCTAATGTGATGCTGTTGCTTTGAAAGTGTATTTTCACTTTTTCAGTCAAATTTTTGAAAACCCCCCACTATATGTTTGTTTTGTATTGCCATTCACACAGCATAATGAAAAATAATTTTAAAAAATATATTTCTTACCTTTTACTTCTCTGTTGAGAAGACCTTTGGACAGACTGCAAGCTTCTGTGTACAATTTATGAAGTGTCAGGAAATTTCGGCTGTCCTCACAGAAAGACTAGTGAGATGCTACGTTTCCTCTCATTAATACATAATGATTTTAGATCTTTAACCCTACAGCCGTACAGCATGCAGGAGTGGCAGCTGTAGCGTACAGCCCCCTGTACAAGTCTGCGTCCAAGGGTGTGCATCCGTACCTGCAATTTTGGGTTGGCGTGTAGCAGTATGCAGCCATGTCCTGTGATAGAGATGTACAGGCTGCTGCGCGTAACAGCTGTTAGTCCCGGACGCAGGTTTCTGCACAGAAGCGCACGCTGTATGGCTTTGCACATCAATGTGAATGAGGCCTGATATTGTAGAGTGTTGTAATGTGTCACCTGTACTCCATACATTTGTCTTTCCAAATAGCGTTGCTCGATGTGGTGCTGTGTGTTTTAACCATATGGATAAAGGAATCACCAGCAGTCACAGGATGCAAAATTCTTGTTCATTTTTATTGAACATGCGTTGATCAAACCAACATTTCAGGGCCACGCAGGGTCTCTTCCTCAGGGCAACATGGTGACAAGTCCAGAGCCCGCCCCGAAGTGGGAATCGCAATAACATTTAATTGTACAAGGGAAACCTACTGGATCTATATGTTAGATATGGTCATACCCAGGGGCCTGAACACAACATTGTCCCTTACATGCTTCCTCCCTGACTAATAGCATGCGTCAGGGATGCAAAGGATATGATTTGTAAGTTGCACATTGACTTGTCCTCATGTCCAGGTACATCTCTTTTGTATTATGTGGTCTCATGTTTCTAGTAATGTGCTCTATTCCAATGATGTTCTTTAATCTGTACAGAGGGTAATTCATGAGATTTATACATAATGGTATATGTATTTTACATATCATCCATCATATGCATCATTTATATAATCATACAAATGATCATGACCTTATTATGTCGGTTGAAATATGTGGGCTCATGCTTCTAGTAATGTGCTTTTACCTGTAAAGGTGCCCATACACCTTACGATTATCGGACAAAACTTTTCGTCCGATGATCGAAACGTCGTACGATTTTTGTACGATGGCCCCATCCTGCCCCGATTATGGCAAGGTTCAATCAGCGGTAGTTTTAAAAAAAACACCTGGACGACTTGCGGTAATTGACCTCAATTATTTTCGTTTGCGCATGCGCAGTGTTAATCGTACGACTTTTGACGGACGGAAACGCCACCAGCCATGCGAACATCGTACGATTGACCAAAGTTTTCAAACATGCTTGACCGTCAAAAGTCGTACGATTGTACAGTACTGTCGGTCGGGCACTCTATTCACACGTTATGATTGTCGTACGAAAAGTCGATTGCATACGATTATCGTACGATAATCGTGAGGTGTATGGGCACCTTAAGGCCCCATTCACACGTAGCGACATACCTTTTGCAGCGGACGGGATAGCGCGACTTTTTCGGGGCGACGTTCCGGCGACGTTCTGGCGACGTTCCAGCGACGATCCAGCGACGGTAGCGCAACCTTCTCCGTCGGGCTCCATTAGAAAAAAGCAAAATCCGCGGAAAAAGGGGTCCTGTAGAAGCGACTTGCGACCGCGACGCGCGACATGGAGCTAAGACAGCTCCATTGAATATCATTAGCCAGCGACTTCTCGCGATATCGCGTGGCAAAAATGCGCGATATCGCAGCGGAAATCGCTACGTGTGAATGGGGCCTAAGAGGGTGGTTCATACGATTATATGTACTCCCTGCGAGCTTCATCTGCAAGGGTTAATGAACTGCACACATACCCGCTGCATAATTTGCTCTCTGTTGGCTGTCATTTCATATTGTACATAGTTCATACAACTGTATATGCTCCCTGCTAGCTTCATCTGCAAGGGTTAATGAGCCGCATACATACGTCTGCTGCATAGTATGCCCTGTTAGCTGTCATTATATCTGCTCTTAGTCAGCTGTACCTGCAAGGTTAATGAGCAGTACACATCTTTCTGCCTAGTTTGCCAGGGTCCGCTCAAGGTGCCCATACACCTTACGATTATCGTACGAAACTTTTCGTCCGATGATCGAACCGTCGTACAATTTTCGTACGACGGCCCCATCCTGCCCCGATTATCGCAAGGTTCAATCAGCGGTAGTTAAAATAAAACACCTGGACGACTTGCGGTAATTGACCGTAATTATTTTCGTTTGCGCATGCGCAGTGTTAATCGTACGACTTTTGACGGACGGAAACGCCACCAACCATGCGAACATCGGACAATCGACCAAAGTTTTCAAACATGCGTGACCGTCAAAAGTCGTACGATTGTACAGTACTATCGGTCGGGCACTCTATTCACACGTTACAATTGTCGTACGAAAAGTCGATCGCATACGATTATCGTACGATAATCGTAAGGTGTATGGGCACCTTTACTCTTCTCCACCTCCCACCCCCCTTTGTGTTAAGTCACTATGTCGCCCTGAGGAAGGGACCCTGCGTGGCACCGAAATGTTGGTTGGATTGGCGCATTAACGCACGTTCAACTAAAATGAACAAGAATTTTGCATTCTGTGAGTGCTGCTTATTCCTCTCCTCCATAGTCTTATAATGTAGGGCTTGGTTTTAATGTCATATTTTGTCTTTTTTGGCATGCCATGTTCTTAAACTGGTTTCCCTCCATTGTGTGCAGACTTCCTAGTTGAACTTACTCTCTGCAATCCCCGTGGCAGTGCACGCTAGTTTTGTTGTTTACGCCCTTCCCTGTGAGTTGCATAAGCTTCCCTATTCACCATGTCCCAGCCAATCAGCATCTCAGAATATGAATCACATTGCCGGCCTCCAAGTGAGAGGCAGCCCTGTGTGCTGTTGTATAACTTGTGTTTTATGATAAATGTGCTGTTTCATAGACAGTGTACAGAATACACTGAGCGCAGGAACTGTGGACGCAACACCGTTGTGAGTATCTGCAGTATACTAAACCATTGTGAGAATGTCTGGAGGGTCTGATCTCTGCAAGGGTGTACATAGACCAAACCTGCTGACTGATCTGCACAGATGTTCTGAATTTGCATTTATTTTATTTAGGCTGAAAGAAAGAGACATAGCAAGGCACAGAACAATTCAGGTATTCACTACTGTTGTTGTCATTTATATTTTGCATTCTGCAATTCAGCATGCTAGGAAATATGTGCTGATTGTGCTGATGTATCATTTCATTTTATGTGATGATTGTTATTAAATGACATGTAATTAGACCTACTGTTTAGTAAATTTGGATTGTACTGCATTTAACTGCTGTCAAAATAAAGACTTTAATCAGTGATACACTGAGTGAAAAAAGGCCTTTGTTACAAATGAGCGTACTGGGTTTATGCTAGGGTTGCCACCTTTTCTTCAAGTGAAACCCGAACACTCTAGCGCTGCGCACAGCATTTTTTTGTTGGGGGGGGAGAGAATATAGAGGAGAGAGCGATGATAGGTCAGCCAGGAGAAAGAGCAAGAAGAGACAGCCCGAGGAGGGAGTAAGGAGATGTCTATAGAGGACTACAGCAATACAATATATGCAAAATAATATGACGCTACATACTCTTTGTTGTTCTGGGTTGGGGCCCTGATTTCTCCTGGTGGCCTGCGCGGGCTCTCAGGTGGGCTGTGCGGTTCTCAGATTGGCTATGCGACTCCCAAGTGGGCTATGCGACTCCAGTGAGCTGTACACCTCTCAGGTGAGCTATGTGACTCTCAGATGAGCTGTGCACCTCCCAGGTGGGTTATGCGACTCTCAGGTGGGCTATGTGTCTTTTAGGTGAACAGTGGGCCTCTCAGGTGGACTGTGCGCCTCTCAGGTGAGCCATGTTGGCTGTGCGCCTCTCAGATGGGCTGTGCGACTATCAGGTGAGCCATGTTGGCTGTGCGCCTCTCAGATGGGCTGTGCGACTATCAGGTGAGCCATGTTGGCTGTGCGCCTCTCAGATGGGCTGTGCAACTATCAGGTGAGCCAGGTGGGCTGTGCGACTCTCAGGTTGGCTGTGCGACTCTCAGGGGAGTCAGGTTGGCTGTGTGACTCTCAGGTGATCCAGGTGGGCTGTGTGACTCTCAGGTGATCCAGGTGGGCTGTGCGACTCTCAGGTGGGCTGTGCGACTCTCAGGTGGTCCAGGTGGGCTGTGCAACTCTCAGGTGGGCTGTGCGACTCTCAGGTGAGCTGTGCGACTCTCAGGTGGTCCAGGTGGGCTGTGCAACTCTCATGTGGGCTGTGCGACTCTCAGGTGAGCTGTGCGACTCTCAAGTTGGCTGTACGACTCTCAGGTGAGTCAGGTTGGCTGTGCGACTCTCAGGTTGGCTGTGCGACTCTCAGGTGATCCAGGTGTGCTCTGCGACTCTCAGGTTATTCAGGTGGGCTGTGCGACTCTCAGGTGGGCAGTGCGACTCTCTGGTGCTCCAGGTGGGCTGTGCGACTCTCGGGTGGGCTATGCGACTCTCAGGAAGGCTGTCTGGACTATGGTGTCTCACCAGGAGTCCCCAGGCAGGCAGCACGGTGTCAGGGAGTCGGAGGAGGAGGAGAAGGCAATGAGAGATGCAGCTGCCAAAGGCCTCGGCAAGCATGATCTCGGGAAGCGCCATCTGCCTGAAACTGGATCTTCCTCTGAGCTGCAGGCAGCCAACTCAGTGGAAGATCCGGTTTCAGGCACTGAGTGTCTTGTATCTGGGTGTCCTCTGGCTGGATACAAAGACTCCAAAACCAGTCTGTCCGAGTGAAAACCGGACGGGTGGCAACCCTAGTTTATGCTGTACTAAAGGCCTGTTTACACCATAGCGTTAATCCCTTGATACTGTGCAACTCACAAAAGCTAGCGCACCTAGCTTTTCCACAGACTGTATGCGTCCAAGTGTGGCCACCCAGACCTGCATGGATGTGCAGGCTCGGGTCAGCGTGTAGCCACATCCTCCCATAGGGATGTACAGGAGGTTGCACACAATTACATGCTGCACCTGTTCTTCCGGGATCAGGTGCATGCTGTACGGATATGTACGCCCGTGTGAATAAGCCCTTATAGTGCGGCTATAGTGCAGCTTTAGGGCCCATTTACACTGGTGCAAGTAAGGTACCATACCGCACAATGTATTAACAGTGCAGGAGATGTGTTTTGTTGCCATTCATTTGAATGGCAACATTATATACAGTATCTCACAGAAGTGAGTACACCCCTCACATTTTTGTAAATATTTTATGATATCATTTCATGTGACGACACTGAAGAAATGACACTTTGCTACAATGTAAAGTAGTGAGTGTACAGCTTGTATATCAGTCTACATTTGCTGTCCCCTCAAAATAACTCAACACACAGCCATTAATGTCTAAACCGTTGGCAACAAAAGTGAGTACACCCCTAAGTGAAAATGTCCAAATTGGGCCCAAAGTGTCAATATTATGTGTGACCACCATTATTTTCCAGCACTGCCTTAACCCTCTTGGGCATGGAGTTCACCAGAGCTTCACAGGGTGCCACTGGAGTCCTCTTCCACTCCTTCATGACATCACTGAGCTGGTGGAAGTTAGAGACCTTGCGCTCCTCCACCTTCACTACTTTACATTGTAGCAAAGTGTAATTTCTTCAGTGTCGTCACATGAAATGATATCATAAAATATTTACAAAAATGTGAGGGGTGTACTCACTTCTGTGAGATACTGTATATACACACACAACCCCAATTCCAAAAAAGTTGGGCAACTGTGTAAAATCTACACGAAAACAGAAGGCAATGATTTGCAAACCTCATAAGCCCATATTTTATTCACAATAGAAAACATATAAAATGTTCAAACTGAGAAAATGTACCATTAAAAAAAAAAAAAAAACTGTAATTTTGAAATTGATGGCAGCAACACGTCTCAAAAAAGTTGGGACATGGCCATGTTTACCACGGTGTAGCATCCCCTCTTCTTTTAACAACACTCTGTAAACGTCTGGGAACTGAGGAGACCAGTTGCTGGAGTTTTGGGAAATAATGTTGTCCCATTCGTGCCTGATATTGGATTCTATCTGCTTAACAGTCCTGGGTCTTCTTTATTGTATTTTTCGTTTCAAGATGTGCCAAATATTTTCAATTGGTGAAAGGTCTGGAGTGCAGGCAGGCCAGGCAAGCACCAGGACTCGTCTACTATAAAGCAATGCATCTAGTGCGGTTATGCATTGTCCTATTGCATGGATGGGAGCATATACTGCTCTAAAACCTGGATATATCTTTCAGCATTGATGGGGCATTTCTAGATGTGCAAGCTGCCCATTCCATACACACTAATGCACCTCCATACCATCAGATGCAGATGCAGGCTTTTAAACTGAGCGCTGACTGGGACTCATGGTTGCCAAAAAGAATGTCAAATTTCGATTTATCTGACCACAGAACAGTTTTTCACTTTGCAACAGACCACTTGAAATGAGCTTTGACCCGGAGAAGATGGCAGTGTTTCTGGATCATGTTCAGATATGGCTTCTTTATTGCATGATAGAGCTTTAACTTGCATTTTTGGATGGCACAGCGAACTGTGTTCACAGACAGACAGTGATTTTTGGAAGTATTCCTGAGCCCATGCAGTGATGTCCATTACAGAATCATGCCTATTTTTAATGCAGTGCCGTCTGAGGGCCAGAAGATCATGGGCATCCAATATTGCATTTCAGCTTTGTTCCTTGCGCACAAAGATTTCTCCAGATTCCTGGAATCTTTTAATGATATTATGTACTGTAGGTGATGATACATTTAAAGTCTTTGCAATTTTACATTGTGGAACATTATTCTGAAATTGTTCAACAATTTTTAGATGCAAATTGGTGAACCTCTGCCCATCTTTACTTCTGAGACACTTTGACTTTCTAAAGCTGGCCATACACCTAGAGATTATCTGCAGATTTTCTATGGAAATCCATGGATTACAGTAAGGCACACATTGCAGTATTGTTTTATGTTAAAAAATCTGAGGGTTTAATGTCACTTTAAGATGCTCTTTTTATACCCAATCATGTTACTAACCTGTTGTCAATTCACTTAATTAGTTGCAAAATGTTCTTTCAGCTCTTCCTTGTTAGTACCACTTATTTTGCAAGCTTTTTATTGCTCTGTGCCAACTTTTTTGAGATGCGTTGCTGCCATCATTTTCAAAATGACCTTATTTTTTTTCTTCAAATGGCGCAATTTCCCAGTTTTAAACATTTTGATATTTTTTTCTGTTGTGAATAAAATTTGGGTTTATGAGAGTTTGCAAATCATTGCATTCAGTTTTTATATAGACTTTACATAACGTCCCAACTTTTTTGGAATTGGGGTTGTAATAAACAAAACTTAGTGGTTACTAAGTAACACCAAAAGAAAGTTTTATCTGTCTAAAAATGTATTTGGGTGCACTGTTGCATGACCGAGTAATTGGCAGTCAAACTATCACAGTGGTGAAAACTGAACAATGGCCTGGTAATAGGTATTGTAGGCTGGCACTCAAATGGTTAAATAAGCAGGAGGTAAGTAAATTATTCTGATTTTCACAACAATGTATGACATCTAAAGATACAAACTATAAAATATAAATATATACACTGAGTGGCCAAATTATTATGACCACCTGACGTTTGTAGGCAAATTAGCTATAATTGGCTATAATTTCGCGCTGAAGTTGCTAGAGGGCCAGACCATTATGAATAGGGAAGCAGGCTGTTTACCACGACAGTAGAAGGGATTTTTTTCTGAAGTAATGGGGAAACAACGCGATTTAACAGCCTTTGAACGTGGGATGATTGTTGGCTCTCAAGCCAAGGAGCGAGTATCAGCCAAACAGCAGAATTCGTTAAATGTTCAAGAGCAGCTGTTGTTAAAGTGTTTAAAGACTGGACTGTCAGCCGAAAATCTGGGTCTGAATGTGTGAATTGTGGCCGTCAGCGACTAGTCAATGTTAGGGCAGAACGGAGAGTGGCAAGACTGGTACAAGACAACAGAAGGGCAACAGTGCAGTGTCAGATTCCTCGCATCACCTTTCAACATCTCGTGGAGTCACGAGGCGGCCCAACGAAGTCATCTCGTGGAGTCATCTCGTGGCCCAACGAAGTACTGATGGGGTGGTCCTAATAATCTGGCCACTCAGGGTATAATATGTATGTGTTTAGTTTGGTTTGCTAATGTTTCAGTCTCAAATTTTTTTTTGCCAGGTTTAACCATGTATGAACACAACATTTTCAAAATCATCCTGATTTTCCTCACTCTGGCTGTCTACATTGTCATGGTAGCTTTCAACGCTGGAGCTGGCTCTGGTCTAATGAAAGGTAATAATGTATACCATAGTAAGACACTAAATGTTAATGCTTAAAGTGTCTGTTACCTCATTTTTATTTTATCTTTATTTCTCTAAATGTGTAATAAGATGTGTATCTTTAAAACTCTGTGTTTTGGGGACGGCATACATTATAATTATCTGGTTGATCCTACCATGACCTAGTCTTCCTAGTTCTAAACTGACTATGCAAAGCACAGAAGCAGGTCCATGTTTGCATGGTCAGTTTGCGGGCCAGGGCTTACCATTCAGCAATAGAGGATGCTGTGCAGATGCACTGGGGGCCATAATCTTCCAAAGTATGTTCAGCCTCCACACCCACCAGCCTATCTTTGCCCTGTTGATTGACAGTGGTTCCAGCCCAAAGCCTTGCTGTCATACTAAAGCTTTCTGCACAACTTTCTAAGGTGTATAGTGAACAGATGGGGGAACGTACATCCCCAGTCTGTGTGTGACATTTACAGTACCTGCCTACTGCTACATGGCAGCAGAGTTGGAAAATGCGGTCACATGATAGAGCCATAAACCCATGAATAAAAAGGTAAAAACGACATTCTTTTGGACAAATTACTTCAGGATATGGTGCTTACATACTAAAATCACCATTAAAGTGTCAATTGGGGGTGGTGCATTCACATATACTTTAAAGCACGCAAATATTTTTTTCACCTTATGAAAAAAATGCATGTCATAGAGAAAAGTCAGGGTTTTTTTTTTGTTTTTTTTAACTCAGCAATTCAGAAAGTATGCAAGTGAGAGGTTTTCTTCATGTAAAAGAAGAACTCTTAAAAAATCAAATAAAACAATATTACCTACTACTATTTTATAAACCTGACCCTCAGTTCCATGGCAGTCGGCACTCACCTCCCCCCCCCCCCCCCCCCCCCCCTTTTGTTTGTCTT
>NW_017306279.1:1506521-1510469 GCF_000935625.1 Nanorana parkeri
CATTCTCCTTCTTAGGCCTCTGCCGAGCCTTAGCCGCCTCCTTCTTCTTTGCAGCCTTCTTCTTAGCCAGGTCAGAGGGCATGTCTGCAGGTCAAAGGTCACAGAGTCTGGGCAGCCTGAAATCAGGAGAACGCACAGCGTGTGAATGAAATGTGCGTCTGTTCTCACTCTGCCCCCCCCCCCGACCCGCCCCCCCTCCCCCCCCCCCCCCCCACTCTGTCTATGGAATGTCCTTTTGGCGTCCTTACATCCAATACAAGTCAATGGACCTGCATAAAATGTGATGATGCCAGTGGTCTTTAGACCGCTGGAGCCCGGGGAAGAAGAGGCTGCAGGGACTGATCTAGCAACCCAGAGGGAGCCGGTTGGAGTGGGGATCAGGTAATGAAATCTTTTTACTCTAGTCCCCTAGACAAAAGGAGCACTTAACCCTTACAGTGCAGGGGTAGCCCCACTGCAAGCGTAAGTTCCTAAATTTCTCAGAGTTCTTCTTTAAATATTATAGCAGTGCTCACTGAAAATACATTGGGGGAATTTACTAAAACTGGAGCAGAGAGATTCTAGAACAGCTGTGCATGATAACCAATCAGCTTCTCTCTTCAGTTTGTTCAGTTAAGCTTTGAAAATGAAAGATTGAAGCCGATTGGTTGCCATGCACAGTTGCTCCAGGTTGTGTCTGATCCAGTTTTAGTAAGTTCACCTCGTTCTGCTTTTTTTTTTTTTTAAAGCGACCCTGTCACCACATAGTCAGAATAAAAAGAAGAATTACCTGTAAAAGAAGCATCTCTACATTTATTTTTGGTGGCCTGTGAGTTGGAATGCCTCAGTGATGTTTCTCCCTAGTCACTGCGCGTGTTCATTATGTGTTTAGATGAAGCACTGAGAACTTGAGGAATGCTGAATTAAGTTTTACCTGCTTAGAAGAATATTACATCTGAATACAGCATTGTGCAGGAAACATATCAATAGAAAAAACAGCTTCCTGTGTGTCATAGATAAGCATGCACATAGAGAGTAACATTGCAATACACTGCCATCTACAGCTCAAAAGACATTTGACATCTCAGAATGTCAGTACTATGCTATTGCATTGCCAACAGTGTGTACAGTATTCTACACTTTCAGGTGTGTAGAATAACGGCTTCCCCGCTGCATGCTGTGGTTTCTCCTGCCAACCATTATGTCACTACAGGATGTATAGGCTGGTGGCTGGCCACGGAAAGGTCAATATTGAGCATCTGCTTTTGCAGGTAATTCTTCTTTTCATTTTGATGCTGTAGTGACTTAATAAAGAGATGCATCTTCCTGAAAATTTCCATCCACAAATACATGTTTCCACTTTACAGGTATCTTCCTGCAAGCTGTGGGAAATATCTCAAATAAGTTCAGTACAGATTTTACACCGTCAGGATGGACATTCATGATCTGGAATGTAATATTTGCTTGGCAGTTTCTTTGGCTTGGATATGTTGTTGCTGGGATTTGTAAACGGTAAGTATAAGAATTGCAGTGACTTGCCATTTGCAGAACATTAGAAGTAATGCACCCACTTACCTTACCTAATCACACTGGGTAAAGCAGAGCCAAACCTAGCATTTGTAGAAACATTGCTGGCAGGTACACTTATATGATGTAAGAGTGTGTAAATTGCACACTACATAGCTCAGCGTACACTACATATGCAGTGGGTGTGACAGGATAAAGTAATACTTGTGCACATGCATAGGATAGGAGTTGTGTTTATATCTGACCAGTCAGTAAAGAGGGCTGAGGATTCCAGACCCGGAGGAACAATGCAAGAAAATGGCAGTGGTGGGATGGAGTGACAGAACACACATATTACAGTCTGTACAGTCTCTTTGTAATCTCCCTTACATTTCCCCCCAAAAAATCTGTAGTACTAGACCCACTTAGCAATCCATTTAAGTTAAATCCGATCAGGTAGGTCATAGTACTACATAGTTGTTAGTAAACCTAAAGAATAATGTATAGTTAGAACAATGTACAATCAGGTAGCAACATACAAAGCCAGCTGAAGATTCACCAATAACTGTGCAATGCTAGCACTTGATTAGATTTGTCAACAAGGAACAACCTAAACAATCAATTATTAGCTAAAGGGGATTTACAGAGGTTTTACAATATGACTATAACATGTTTGCTCAGCTTTAAAGGAGAACTATGAGGTGGGTCCGCTCCTGCGTCTCAGTATACCGCGAGCTACACTGAGCTTAGGGTGACGGGAGGACGCTAGTTTGTGTTCTCCCGTTACCCTTAGGAGAACTATGGGGAAAAGCCCTGACCCCATAGTTCTCCTTTAACTGCTTGAAGCTTGGTGTTTAGGCCATTTTTCAGTATTCAGCGCTGCGGTACTTTGACATTTATTCCGTCATGCAACGCTGTACTGAAATTAATTTTATACCATTTTTGGGGGGTCAGATAGAGCTTTCTTTTGAAGGTATTTAATCACCACTGAGGTTTTAATTTTTTACTATAATTAGGAAAAATTACTGAAAATTTTGAAAAAAAAGTATTTTATACATTATGTTAGGAAACATTTATTATTACCCAGTTTTTTGGTCGGGTAAATAGACACCAAACATGTCAAGCTTTAAAATTGCGCGCACCCGCGAAATCACAGAAAACTACCATACCCAAAATTGGCCATAGGCGATGCTTTAAAAGCTTTTACCGCTCATCAGTTTAGTGTTATCAGTGATTGATGGCCCTAGAATGATTGCTCCCACTGTGACGTTCACGATAACATGTGCGGCGTAATAGGCGCAATCGTCGTTTTTTCACGTATGCGCCCCCGACGCATGTTTGCATGCATGTATGTATGGGTGGGGACTTTAAAACATTTTCTGTTTTTTTTTTAAATTCTTTTTTATGTGTAACTTTAAATTTTTGGGGGGAACTTTAGTTTTTTTTTTCCACTAAACTTTATTGCTATCAATATCGGGCATTTCCCGCTCGCGCGCGCCCGAGGGGGCGTGTCTGAGCGGACGTCTGAAGACGCCCGCTCAGATCTAGAGAGCTCCCGGCCGGCCATTTTTATACAACTGCCGGCCCGGAGGTAGTTAAAGTAATCCTGCAAGGAAAAATTATGAGATTTGTCATTTAAAAGAAGAACTCTGTGATTTTAAAAAATGTACCCTTGCAGTTGGGCTAACCCCCACACTGCAAGGGTTAAGTGCTCGTTTTGTCTAGGGGGGCTCATATAAAGCAGTTATCACCTTATCCTTGGTCCCGCAGTGGTCAGCACTCGCCTCTCTCTACCTCCCTTCCGGCGGAATGTCCCTCGGCGTCCTCCTTTCTAAAGCAAGTTAGTGGACTTGCATTACGCAATCCAGATCACCAGAGCCCAGGGGAGAAAAAGCTGTGGAGACAGGCCTAGATGCCCTGCAGGACTGAGGATCAGATGAACAGATCTGCTTTATTTGAGCTGCCTTGTCAAAATGACCACTTGACCTTTGTAGTGCATAGGTATTCCATTGCAAGAGTAAGTTTTTTAGTTTTTTTGTTTTTTTTTAATTCCCGGAGTTCTTTAAAAGTTTTGTGTGTCATCCTAATCCTGCCTTTGCTATGTAGTGGGTTAGAGACCTGCTGGAAGTCAGTGAAGTCTGAAAAGTTTAAGGCCTTGTTCACACCGAAAGCGTGTGCGCTCCAGAGCGGTAGCTGCTGAACGCACCGCGATCGCTAAGAAGCTTCTCCCCGCGTTCTGGGGCGTGGCGGTGCATTGAATTCAATGGCACCACTTCCACGCCCCCTTGCCCGCAGTGCGATTGAACGCATGGCAAGACTTTGCCAGCGTTCCGTTCCACTGCAAACGCAAAAAATAGGTCTTGCTCTATTTTTTGCGTTTGCAGTGGAACACAACGCTGGCAAAGTTTTGCCACGCATCCGATCGCACTGCGGGGGGGGGGGGGAGGGAACCCCCCCGCCCCC
>NW_017306279.1:1510509-1527170 GCF_000935625.1 Nanorana parkeri
ACGCCCCCTCCCGCCCTAGAACACGGGGAGAAGTTTCTTAGCGATTGCGGTGCATTCCACCAGCTACCGCTCTGGAGAGCACACGCTTTCGGTGTGAACAAGCCCTAAACCTATGTCCTGCATGCAGGCTTTCCTGTACGTGTCCGTGGCATAGAACGTATTTATGCCATTGGGTCAGTATAACACTCGGGCACTAGGAATTTTCAGCAGGTTAAAACTGAACAAATATTGGTATAATGTTGTCCAAGAATAAGCCTGATTGACCAAGTGGGATATATCCCTATTGTACAGAGTTACAAGCTGATGAAACAAGGCAGATAATATAATGTACTCTGTCCAAATAATATTTCTTCTCTTCCCCACAGGAGTGAGCTGGGGTGGATGTATATAAAACCAGATGTGTTTCCAGTCTGTTTTTACATTGTGTGGATACTCAATAATGTGCTTAATATAGGATGGCTCTTCCTCTGGGATCGAGAGTAAGTTATTGCATCACTGAAAGTTTTTTTTTTTTACAATAATAAGGTAATTTAATAAGGCATTTACACACTGTCATGGCGGGTGTAGAAACCCACAGCAACTAGGTTTTAGTATGTGGTGCTGATATCATTAGATGAAATCTAATTTGGGTCTCTCTGGGTTAGCACTCTCATATTAAATATGCCTGCAAACAAGTATTTGATTTTCAGCATGCAGAGATGCATTTTAATTGTCTGTGTAATGGGGCAAACTCTCATATGACTTCAAAATCTGATCATGGTCTAGTCTTAAAGTAAATCTAATTAATAAATATGGGGCACTTTTAGTTTACTTTTTACACTACTTAGTGCAGCAGCAAGGGTCAACATACCTTGTCCTGGCAGTACATAGGAGAGATGGGCACAGCTCACTCACGCACAGCGGCCCAGCTCTTCAGCAGTCTGACAGTCTACTCCTGAATACTGCTCTAATCAACATCACTCTTGCATCCTGAGCAGCACTGATAAGCTGCCCATACACTCTAATATTTTCTTTGTTCAGCCCAGAATATAACTGATTCCTCCGTCAATGCTTAAGAGCATTGATGGAGGAATCTCCCACTGTTTGCATTTTACTCTGAACGCGGCCACTGAGCCAATGAGCTGCCGGCTCTGTTGGTTAGAAAATTTTCCGACCAGCTCCTTCAATCAGTTGTTCGAAGAATGCCAACCAAAAGGGTGCCACCAGTGGCACCCACTGTGCAAATTTCAGCTGGTTCTTGATAAACCGTCTGAAATTCGTATAGTGTATGGCCAAATTTAATTGGAGCAGTATTGGAGGGGGGAAGGGGGAGTGACAGACTCCTGGAGAGATGAGTCGCAGTACAAGTTCTCTATGTGCTGCCAACACAGGGTAACCTGGTTAACCCTTGCTGCAGTACTTAGTAGTGTAAAAACAAAAGTAGAAGAGCGCCATATTTATTATCGTATTTTTAGCTGCCTACATTACAGCATTAAATAACAAGAGTTCAGTTGAGTTTTTTTCTTAAAAAGCAGTATCGTTAAAATGCTGCTTTCTTGAGCTCCATCCAACTGACCATGTCTAGGTTAAGAAGAGAAATGAGGAAGAATGATGGCATAATTCTTCTACAGTCAGTAGGAAGCATTTAATTAGAGTAACCCCCAGTCATCGTAGTGTAATGTAACTTTGTAGCCGGCCAGGTAAAAGCCAGCAGCAGGGATTAGACATATGTGATTTGTTTCGTTCTGAATTGAAATTCGGATGCATTCAAATTTCCGAATGACAGAAACTACAAATCCGAAAGAATCCGAATGTTTGATAACAAAATATGGATACATACGAATTTCATTTGGAACGAAACACAACAGGTGGGAGAGCTGTCACCTTTAGGTCTGGTAGTAATGTTAGGGTGGACCCTGGCCCTACCTATAGTTTTGTAGCAATGTTCTTACACAAGCATGTCCTGTGCACAAACTGCATATGTGATCATCTTTTCTTACCCGTTTCAGATTCCTGATTCCTGCACTGGTATTTCTAGGAGCAATTGCTTTAACAAACCACATTGTGTTGTTTATTGCGTACCGAGCACTGTACATTAATGGAGACTGGTTTTACAAACATCGTAGAGTGGATTTATGGCTCATTCGCATTTTTGTAAGTCGTATTGCTATTATTAAAGTGTTTGTACACCCAAAACTACACTATATTGCCAAAAGTATTGGGACGCCTGGCTTTACACGCACATGAACTTTATTGGCATCCCAGTCTTAGTCCGCAGGGTTCAATATTGAGTTGGCCCACCCTTTGCAGTTATAACAATTCACTGAGCTCCTGAGAGCGACCCATTCTTTCTTTCAAATGTTTGTAGAAGCAGTTTGCATGCCTAGCTGCTTGATTTTATATACCTGTGGCCATGGAGGTGAATGGAACACCTGAATGCAATGACTTTTGGCAAAATATTGTATTTCTTTAGTTTTGATTAGTGAAGGGTTAAAAACCCATGTCAGTTTATTTTATTGTCCAACAACCCCTGTCAGTTTATTTTTATCTGGAACAAGAATGGTGAGGATAAATTCTAATAGCCCATACACATAATCAGTGTGGTGATGCATTTTTTTGTTCATGGTATGTGTTCTTACATATGAATTGTCTTCATTGTAATAGCATAATAAACCTTATGTTGTGCTAGCCATTACAAATTTCGGTAGCTTGATAACCGTGATAACCATGACTATCACACAGGAAATTTATCATATTGAACCATCATTTTAAATAATTACTTTGTATACCAAATATAAAACTATCATAAAATTGCATGGATGGCTCAGCTGTGTTTTCATCCCAGGAGCCAGCCCTTTACATTTTCATTGATTTAAACAGCTTTTGGGTTTTGGGTTTTTTAAACTTTTTTTATTTAATCTTATCAACCATTGGATATTGTATTTCTGTTTTGGTGTGGAAAGAAGATACAAGACACCTGTAACTAATTTTATTTAAAGGCGATTACTGATGTTTGGTTTTTGGTTTCTAGGCACACAATGGAATTGCTGTATATGCAACATGGACTACAATAGCCTGTCTCCTGAATTTTTCTGTGGCCTTAACATACAATGGTAGCATTCCCAATAATACATCCACTACTGTATCACTTGCCATCCTGGCTTTTGAGGTGGTTTTATGGTATGTATCCTTAATACAGAGATCATTATAGTCTATAATATATGTAGAAATGTTTAAAGCGTATCTAAACCCAAAAACAAACGTTTTAATACATTGCAGGTTACCAGTACTGAGATGTAGATGAAGCTACTGCTTCATTAGTTTCCTTTTCAGACTTTTTTTTAACCTTTATTTGTACCTGGTAATCCTATGAATAAACACACTTTTTGTTCTAAGGTGACAACACTCATTCACGCTACTGCATTCATGGCAGGGAGCCATGGTTGTGTCACCAGAACTGGAATAGAAACATGTCTTTTCACCTTCATTGTGTGGGGGACAGATTAAAAAGTAGTTGACCGAAGATATTTTTGGAATAAAGATAACATTGGTTAATATATCGGGTTAAACTCACAATAACAGCCCCCATTGGTGGCTTGAAATGTGAGCAATTCCATCTAAATTTGCTACAATTTGTGCCCTGGGTGGCTCTGCAAGCACCACTTGGCTCGACAAAAGTCGGTTAAAAAATCGAGCCGAGCCAGGTGGACAATATCGGCCAAAGATGAACTGCATCCTATCAGACATAGTTACTGTTCAGCAGTACTTCTGTATTTCCACGGCTGCTATATACAATAGCCAGCAGTGGAGATTCCTTCATGGATGGTGAAAATTATTGTTTTTCTCTCGTTCAGCACAGGCTAAGCAAAAAAAAAAATCGAGTCTAGGGCTGCAAATAAGGATTATTTTTAGAATCGATTAGTTGGCCGATTTATTTTTTGCGATTATTCGGATTAAAAAAATACCTTCTTATAATTAAAATGACATACACAAATGCAGTTTTACAAACAAAGTTTATTTCAGAATAAAACTGCATGCACATTGTTTGCACTCGCACCTCACTGGAACGAATGGCATTGCAGTATGATAATCGACATTGTCAACGATTCTCATCATCGATTAGTTTATTCCAATTAGTTACATTCTGATCGCCGCCGCACTGCTCCTCCGTTTAAGTCCTCACTGGGAACCGCTGCATGCTGCGATCTGTGTCCCCTTCCGTTAGAGGGGACAGAGGGCTGCAGCCAGTGCCCAGCTTTATGTTTTTATGAAATAATAACGACACTGTTCATCTGAGGTTGCATTTACCTAATTCTAAAGGTGCCCATACACCTTACGATCATCGTACAATTATTTTCAAATGGTGATTGAACCGTCGTTCCATTTTTGTACAACTGCCCCATCATGGACAGACCATCGTGGATTTCAATTAGCGTTCGTTAGCAATATCACCTGGCCAAATTTCGTCAATTGACAGAACGGATTTTCGTTTGCGAGCAGTGTTCCGATTTATTTTCATATGAAAACGCCACTAATCCATCAAATTTCGTACGATTCGATAACATTTTTCTAGCCTGCTGGAAAGACAAAAATCGAATGGTTGTACAGTAATTGTGGCTGTGCACTTCCCATCAACTGTGCGATTGTCGTACAAAAATCGTGCGATAATCATAAGGTGTATGGGCACCTTAAGACCTGCTAAGGACCAGGTGATTTTTTTGTATTATCCTGATACTTAAAGCCATAGAATCCAAAGAGGGTGTACTTTCTTTTTCACATAAGTGTGTGTGTGTGTGTGTGTGTGTGTATATATTATATATATATATATATATATACACACACTGTATGTGTGTTTGTCAGTTTGCCCTTTTTTCAGTTTGCCATTTGATAACTATTTTCTAGTTATTTCCGACAATATTTTATTGCAACTTCACTGGAATGTTCATGTGTGTTTCTTTTTCCTGAAAATATAGCCATTTACAACCAGTTTGCCATTTTAACATTTTAGTTGTTCAATTATATAATAAAGGATTGGAAAAACAACTTGTGAATAGCGTGGAGTACAAAACCGATATCTACTTTTAAGAATGTTCAATCACATGTCACTTTGCTGGAAAAGTTGATATTCTAAGCAAAGGGGAAAAAAACCAAACAATTTTGTAAATAATATTTTATTAAAGAAGAACTCTAGCCAAACCGTTAAATATGCAGTTGAAATACATATGATTCAGACACCCCTGCTAGGTAGCACAGTCAGATGGGTGACAAATTTTTCAGCTCTCCGCCTCCAACCTACTCATTGGACAATTAAATCTACATTTTTTTTGACAAAGGAAGATGTATAGCTGAACCAGGAAACACTGGTATGTTCTTTCTGCATATACTGTATAGTGTGGCAGAGCTGTGTGAATCTAGCTGAGCAGAATTTGAAATAATTTGGCAGGTAAAACCGTAATTCTGTAAATATTTCAACTGTGTACACATATACTGTGTATATGCCACATTTTCTTTTAATTATTTTGTTCCATACATTTTTTTTACACAAAGTTCTTTATGCCTTCACCTCCTTATGCAGTATTACATTTCTTGGAAGGGGCGAGATTACACTTTAAATCTCAGAGTCCCTGGCAGGGAAGAGATAATGTTTAATATGCTTTAACATAAAACTGTCTGTGCTCTCTATCACTGCAGGTTTATTTTGGAAAACTTTGTATTTGACAAGTATGTTCGCTATACACTGACTGTGTATCCTGTGGTTATTGTGGCTTTATCGGGAGCTCTGGACAAGAACTTTCAAGAATCCTCTCCCAGTGGAAATAACATCTTTATAGGTAAATACTTTACATTATATTACAGGAAAGATCAAAGAAAAATGAAATGAAAAATACTTTGGGATATGTGTTCACGCTACATTCACCCACTGGAAAAAGGTGTGAATTTCAGATAAACGTTGCGGGAATCTTCCACGAAAATATTTTTGAAATGGACTCCTTGGTAAACAGAGGTGTTCCTTTAAGAGAACCAGTTAGGAATTTGTTGGAATCTTCATCTCCACCTTTAAAGGGGAACTAAAGTCTGCTTGCATGTGGGTGGGATTTTGCCATAATGATGACACGCTTTATGCTATATCTACCTGTCAAAGGGACCCCTCCAGCGATGGGGCAGCAATCTCTCGCATCACCTTAGTCATCTTTGCCTGGTCTTCTTCCAGGTTCAGCATCTTTGGCTATCGTGATTGGAAAGCCAACATACACAGCTCAGTGTACAATAATAAGAATATTGCTGGGTGTCTTATTGGGTAATACTCAACCTATTAGAGTAACAACCAATAACAGCAAAACTGTAATCTTCTTCTTAACTACCTTTTGAAAATTATACTATATGGCCATTACAGACAACACTTCAAATTTTCCCTTTTCTCTATTGATACAAAATATGCAAGAATGAGCACCCAAATTAGCAGACTGTGCTGTATTTTATTTTTTATATATAATCTGACATACTGATACCATACAAGCCCAGTTTATGCATAAATGCAACAGCCTTCTATGTTATCTAATTTTCTTATAGTATAACCTGTATTGTCTTCAAATGTTTATCAGTAAAATAAGAATATTCCAGTGCAGTCCTACATAAAGCCAAATTATTGACTTTACAATATGTTTCTCCATGGACATGCAAATATTCACTTACTAGCTTCAGACAAAGTCAAAATGACCTTTTAAGAATACTTGTAAAGGAGCAGTAGACACCCACACATACTCTGTGGCTTAAAGTGCAGTTCAATCTTTGCAGCCAGATGTGTTCTTTTCCTGTAATAGCCTCTTGTAAAATTTCAAATACAGCAAAACTACAGGCAAGTATAATAGTGTTTAATCCGGTTATGTGTTTATTAGAAAATCCAATGTATTTTTGCATAGAACCTAGCATTAGCACCCAAATTGGGATATCGATAATAAAATGTCTTATTCCCTAAAGCACTCTGGGACAGCCAAGCTCTATTGCTTTGCATAAGGCTGTCTGTGAACATGATTATGAGATAGGACAGTAAAGGGGTTACGTTATCAGGGTGCTATCAGGGCACTATGTGATCACAGCCTTGGACCAGGCTGTGTTAGATAACTGCAATATATTCTCCAGAGAGGTCCAGGATTTGGCTTTGGTGCCCTGTAGGTTGTCTGTACAGATTGACTGAACAAAATGGCAACTCTTTTGGCAGGTAAAGCTATACATATGCTGTATATGAATTTCAGTTCTGTGTTTGCCTTGAGTTTATCCCTAATCTGAACAAGCAGTAAAAATGCCTTTTTCTCATACTTCACTTCTATATATTCTAACTGTGATTCAGATTCAGGTCATCCAGCTGTTCCATATGGATACAGCCTGGCTGTGATTAATGGAGCTGGTTTGGGGGACTATGATCGAAGACAGAGTTTAGGTCATTTTCTGCTTATAAGTTCAGAAAACACTCTTAATTCCTCTTTTCATCTGTCTTCTTTTTTTTTACAGCTGTGTTGTTGGCCGTGGCTTGTGCTATGTTCGCTATACGTCTTCTGTTTGTCATATGGAGACATATCAAGCAGCCATTATACACCAGAACATCAAGCAAGACCTCATTTCCTCTGGCCTAAGAAGAATGAATTGATTAGGACCTGGTGACAGTAACATGCTAAATCAAATCTGAAGCCAAGATAGCATTGAGCCCCATGTATCAATTTGTCCAAACATTCAGATACCAAGTGTAATTTTCCTGAGCAGTATTGATTTAGATTCGTGGCTGCAGGAAAATTAAAATGATCTTGGTATAGAATTGTTGATACATGATGTCCAATACTATAGGTTATCTCCTTTTTCTTATTGCTTAATATGACTTCTAAGGGAACAAATACTAGGTCAATCTGCACAATATGATTTTGATACTATGATTCATCCAATTTTATCACTAACAATGTAATTTGAGGGTCACATAACTTTATAAAGTTGGAAGATTTTGTAGAATTTAGTCAATCAAAATCTTACTGTGTGTGTGTATGTGGTCAACTTAAAAAGTGACTGAACGTTTATGAAGGATTACATTCCTGTGCATATGGGTGACTCATATTTATAATATAGCTAACACTAATAACACTATGAAGTAGTGAATTTACAAAGCACTATGTGAACTTTAAAGTAGTACTTAAGGCTAGGCGTTTTTTTTACCTTAATGCATCCTCTGCATTGAAAATGACACTAAACTCAGGAGTTTTTCCTAAAAATGCATTGAAGTACATTAACTATTAACATAAATGTATCTTATTTGTTTATCACTCGGCTGTAGAGCCTCAAATTATCTCTGAATTGGTGCTGACACTGTCCTTCCCTCTGGAGGGTGGCTACTTTTGTTCCCCATGGTCCCTGTGTGTGTTGTAAAGCAGCCACCGCTCCAAGCTCACTCCTGTAATGGACTACGATCCCACGTTTAGTGGGGTGTGGCTTGCTGACCGCTGTGTGTGTGTCTATGGATGCACACAGCTAGGCATGGATCACAGACCTGAACACACACACACACGGGCAGGGGGGATCAGCAGTTTTGGGACCAGCTGCAGGAGGAGAAAAACAACCAATATTTGAGTTTTGAATAATGTAGGTGTGCACCTCATCTTAAAAAAGAAGAAAGTAAAAGTCTATCGTCACTTTAAAGGTAACTGAACTTAAAAATGTATGTCACTAATGCACTTTCTACCTCATCATCCTAATCAAATATAAAGAATAATGGCAGCCTACATCTAGTTCAGCATTCTCTATGGTTTGCCATGGTGCATATGTGCTGAGCGGGTACAGCAGGGCCCCGCAGGATGAAATTACTGTCCAAATATATAAGTGCCTACATCTAAGGTCTACGTGCTGTTACACATGTGAGTAACCACAGCTAGTACAGTGCTTTACAATGTACTGCTGCTGTGCCGAGTGACTTTGCTTCTGCTCTGAAAGCGCAGAGGGTCAGTCACTTGGTACAGTGGCCATTTAGCGAACGCCTAATATTTTCATCAATGAATACTAGCAGGGTTATTCAAAAATGGTGAAGAGTTTGGAGAAGGCTGAAGTGAACAATCTATGACAACAATACCTGGCCCTTTCAGGTATAAAATATGTATTCTTACATTGGGCCAAGCTGAACATACATAAATATTTATTCCTGGAGTTCAGCTTTAAATGTGCACGTATGCCAGTCTGGTTTATACTTTACTGTCTGCTTTTACATCCAGTTTGTGTTCTTATTTTGTGACCAGATTTCAGTAATGAAGGTCCTAATATGTAGTTGTGACATATATGCGGATTAAAAATTGTATTCTAAAAGGGAAATTAAAACCTAATTGAAGTTCACAACTTCTTATGTATTTGTCCTGTACCCCTGTGTGTTATGATTAGTATTTGTGACTGATTTTGTCTTAGCAAAAATTATCTCAAAATATCAATTTCTCTCCGTGAACATGCTTCCTGCCCTGACACTCCAGTGCCCTGTGCGGGCAGGGTAGAGTAACAGCCACACCCCTCTGCACAAGTGTCCTAACATATACTTCTATTACAGAAAAGGGTAAGGGGTGAGTCTGCACATATCTGTTACATTACTGAGAGCAGTTGGTCTAAATCTGATGCCTATTGTGTTACACGATTATATTTAGATTCCCTGTACAGCTGCTTATAACAGGGAAGTGCAGGTAAGACTATTAAAATGGAGGATGCTAGTACAAAGTCAATCTGACTTTATATATCTACCTCTGTGACTTCAATTGGGCTTTAAACATTACTCAAGAGTTTTGAGTGGAGGTGGTGAGATGAACCGGCTCTAGTGATATCACTTTGACACATGCCTCTGTTCCTCCAGCATGCTCTTCTGAAGTCTTGCTTTGTGTACTTTCCTCCTCAGGCTGTATCTGCTGTAACTATAGGACCCATGGAGCCTGTGTCGGAGTTCTGACTTTCCAGGCAAAGAAACTGGACTTTTAGGTAACCTGTCACAAGAGAAATATGAAGGCTACCATTGCTTTCTGAAAATGTTGATTCCATGACTGTCTATGGCTTTAGTATTTTCTAAGACACAGAAAAAAGCATGTAGATTAGATGTCAGAACTCTGCATACTTATTCTGGGTCAATGACTGATGAAGCCAGCATGACAACCAGGCAACTAGCACTGTTAGAAGAAGAGGTCAACAATGGCAGAGTACATATTGCTCTTGGTACAGGTTTCCTTGAAACCTTAAATACAAGGTACATGAATGACAAAATTCTTGGCTGGAGCTTCAGATAGCCATAAGGCGCCCGCCTTACTTGCCTTGCACTAGCGCCGGGCCTGCTGCCAACCTTGCACTCAGAACCACAGACAAGAGTTCCTATTTTTGTAAAATAATTCTATTTTCTAGTAGAGTTTACATAGTAAATAAAATCCACTTCAAAGGGTCTTTTTTTAAAAAAGTGATAGTTTATTCCTCCAGAGAATTTCCATTTTCCATGTTCATTAGATGGCGCTGAGGATTATAGGAAATAAGTACATGTCACTAGCAAGATACAATGCAGTTATCTCCTATGATCCTCAGGGCCATCTAGTGGTCATAATGAATTATTTTCCTCATTCACTTAGTTCTGTATAAACCAACCTATTGAAGTACATTCAACCAGAAGAGAAAATGCACTAAGAGCAATTGTTTTTTGTGCCATTCTCACAACAAATGGCTAACTTGCACATAACAAAAGTACACAAAGTTTCGCTGGACGAAAAAAATACGCAACTTTTTTAGAATTGGACCCCATAGTATAATATAGCCTATCCAGATTTTCTTTGGAGCACAGCAAGTATTGTTGTTTAGTAGAATACCCCTTAAACAAAAGCTTTGTGTTACTTAGATGAATTGATGTTTTCTAGGTTTTTTTACACACATTTTGTACTGTTTTGATATTTGTGTACACATATCCTTTGATACAGCACTTGTTTAAATGATTATAAAACCGTTACAAATTGTAAAGATCTATAAATAAAATATCTAATATTTTGCCTATATGATATTAATTCCTGTTATCCTTGTGTATTATTCACTCATGTTATCCTTTGGTATTATTCACTCATAATATCCTTGTCTATTATTCACTCATAATATCCTTGTGTATCATTCACTCATAATATCCTTGTGTATCATTCACTCTATAATATCCTTGTGTATCATTACCTCATAATATCCTTGTGCATCATTCACTCATAATATCCTTGTGTATCATTCACTCATAATATCCTTGTGCATTATTCACTTATAATAAGTAAAGATAGTTTAACTTTTTATTTTCAACTTTGCTTTCTAAGTTTTCAAGATGGTACACAAGATGACATTGATATAAGAGATGGCGAGTTTTATTATATATAAAGAAATCGTTTTTTGTTGAATTTGTTTCAGAGGCATATAGTCCAGCTTTTACAAAAAAATAATAAAAGCATACACAATATTAAAAGCAACAATGCATTTTTTTGCATGTGAGCCTTCAGTGGATTGCGGATGCAATTGTCTGGTTCCTGCAGACTCTTCCTTCAGCCCCTGTCTGTACTGAAGCATGGACTTGCAATTACTGGATGGGCGGAAGTATCATTGAACTACAAGTGCAGTAATGTCACCACAGTTGTATTCTATTGAGAACTATCCCACCTCAACCTAACCACTGAACCATCACTTTCTTAAACAATTTATCCCCACACAGCTACCTCCTCATGTATCACTTGTCCCTCCCTTTTAGATTGTAAGCCCTCAGGGGCAGGGCCCACCTTACCATCTTGTCTTGAATTGTATTGTGATTGTAATGTCTTCCTTATATTGTAAAGCTCTGCACAAACTGTTGGTGCTATATAAATCCTATATTATAATAACTACAAGTCTCTTTACCGTGGTAGTAGATGGGACTTGTAGTATCTCCATTAACCTCCCTGGCGGTCTGATTATGTCAGTATTTTGTCTTTTCTTTTTTTCACTTTTGAATTTCCCGCGCTCACAGGGAAGGAACCCAGAAGAGGGATGCCTGCATCGGCCGGAAGACACAGCGGGGCTCCTAGAGATAAGCTAAGTGACACTACAGTGTAATCCCAAGTGTGGCTCGGGGTTACCGCTTTTAGTACTGAAAATTAACCCCGAGCCACACTCGGGAATACCGCCAGGAAGGTTAATGGATCCTGTGTATGGGGTACAAGTCCACCCTAAATATGGTGGTAACGTGGTCAGAAAGGTAAACTTTAAAGATGAACTCCAGGTAAAAATGTTATTAACCCTTGCAGTGGTCCTACCTCCGTACTGGAAGGGTTAGGTGCTTGTTTTTGCCTAGGGTAAAAAATAAAAAAAGTTATACTTACCTGAACCTCCGAGCCGGCTGGCTGTCACAGCACTGCCGCTCTCCTTCTACACTGCAGCGAAGTAAATGTCCCTCGGCATCCTCCCATCCTATAAACTATGAAGCGTGATGACTCAGGGAACTTAGACCACTGCATTGGAGGAGGAGAGAGGCTACAGGGACCAAACTAAGAGCAAGCCGGCTGCAAAGATCAGGTGAGTATACGTTTTTTTTTTAAATTTTTGACCCTAGGCAAAGATGAGCACTTAAACCTTGCAGTGGGGCTACCCCCACACTGCAATTGGTAAGTGCTTGTTTTTGCCTAGGGTCAAATAATAAAATTTTTACTGGGAGTTCTGCTTTAAGGTTACTTTTGCAATCATTTAGACAAGCCGAAAGTTTCACAAGAAGATAAAAATACAGATTAATTAGAAGAAAAACAATGATTCATCAGAAATAAAGGCTTTCAAATCCTTTATGTAAATAATTTCACACCTATACAATATTAATATATGTACACTGAACAATTTGATAAGAAAATGATTGTGAGATAAAATAACAGATACTGGTAAAATCATTATTCCTACATCTTAGTGAATGAATCTCATGAAATGGGGGAGAGGTGATTATAATAAACTGGGGAGAGAAAGTTCCAACTTTTTATACAGTTTACTTAGGATTACTTAAGTTTATGTAATGTGCACATCCTATTTAAACAAATCCAGACGTCATTAGATAGAGTGTCACTCGATAAAAAAAAAAAAAAAGAAGGAATACTCAAAATGCTCTGAGCTGACTGTTAGACCGGTCCTTACAATGTCCCTCCACTGCAGTTGTCTAAGGTCCCATAAATCATCACATCTATACACAGTGTATAGACATCAGGATGCCAAGGAAGATTCCAACGATACTGTGGAAGAGGAGACAGGCTGGACAGCTGGCCCGGCTCGGAACTTCAGGTGAGTAGACAAAAACAAACCCCACTACAAGGGTTAATAAAACATTTTCCTGTAGTTTTTCTTTAATGTTATGATAACCAAATATTTTTTTCCCCTTCAGGAATTAGAGTTGAATCTTTTCTTTATTGAGAAAATAAGAACATAGGAAATCATAGAACAAATCCCATGAAGGCTTGAAACATAAGACTTAGGTCCGGCAGTGGCAACAAAATTAAATACTGATGGGCAATAATCGCAACAGTACATTGTATATAGTTAGGACTGTGCAAGATAAGTATCGCCTCTGTTATGGGAGCAAAATAAACGATTCCTTCAGGAATTAAAGCTGAACTCAGGGATAAGCAAATGATGTCTAAATACAAGAGTCATGTGTATTCTTACTTAAATCTTGGTGTGCTTTGTGTATTTCTTCCAGATCTGGGAAGTAATATAGTGTGAAACTTTGTGCAGAAGCTGTAATAAAGACCAGTCACTGCTGCTTCTCTCTATATATGCATGGTGATTAGTCTTGTATCCGCCCCCTCCTGTATTTTTTTTGCAGGCAGCCTGTAGAGGGTGGAGATGTTGGGTCCCTCCCACATCTTTCTGCACAGGCTATGTACAGCACAGTGATAATGTCACAGCTACTTTTTCAAGGAAATATCTGGCTTTGCAAAGGCATTTGGCACACAAAATGGATTCATATTTCATTTATGGATATACAGTTGGGCAAAAAAGTATTTAGTCAGCCACCAATTGTGTAAGTTCTCCCACTTAAAAAGGTGAGAGAGGCCTGTAATTGGCATCACAGGTAGACCTCAACTATGAGAGACAAAATGAGAAAACAAATCCAGACAAATCACATTGGCTGATTTGGAACGAATTCACAAGGTTGGCACACACTGTTGCTGGTATGTTGGCCCATTCCTCCATGCAGATCTCCTCTAGAGCAGTGATGTTTTGGGGCTGTCGCTGGGCAACACAGACTTTCAACTCCCTCCAAAGGTTTTCTATGGGGTTGAGATCTGGAGACTGGCTAGGTCACTAGATGGACCTTGAAATGCTTCTTACGAAGCCACTCCTTCGTTGCCCGGGCGGTATGATATATTTCCACTTTTACAGCCAAATTAGGATAACATCTACTTGTAATATGTACATTTTCCCATTCACTTTGCACAACTTTAAAAAAAATGCTGCTTTCATTATTCAATATTAAAAATGTTTTGATGAATCAAGTCTACAGCCACTGTTTGTAGGCTTAAAGCTAAACTCCAGACACAAACTTAGTTCAAAATATTCCTTAATAGCCACTTTGTGTGCACCAAAGGCTTTTGCAAACCCAGATAACACCATATAAAAGTAGCAGTGACATCATCACTGTGCTGCACATAACTTGGGCAGAAAGCAGAGCTGTGGGAGGGACCTAACAGGTTCCACCCACTACAAACTGCCTCCAGAAAACGACAGGAGGGAGCGGATACAAGACCAGTCACCATACACAAGGAGAGAGCAGCAGTGACTGGTCTCTGTTACAGGGAGCTCCTGCACAAAGGGGCAAAGTTTTACGCTGGATTAGTGCACAAAGCAAACCAATATTCAAGTAAGAATGACTCTTATATTTAGACAATATTTGCTTATCATGAAGTTCAGCTTTAATCCATAATGGGACCTATGTCCCAATGTGATCTGCAGACCCAAAGCCCCTGATGTCCCTCTTCCTACTGCAGCAGCTGTTGTGTGTTGGCCTGGCCCTGCATGCTGAAAATCATGTCTTTTTCCTTTGGTTCCCAAATATGCAGTTTAATGTTTTCTCCTGTGTAGTTGTCATGTTTTCACTTTGCAATTTTGAACACAAGATAATGTTTGAAAGCACTGCATATGTTTCATTGCAGACCTTCTGTGTTTACTGTGACATAAGGCAGTGGGACATGTTGAACATCAGAACAATGATGAGATTGATGTAGGCTGCTTGGGGGCGAGGCGGAGTGGGATGGCAGCAGAGCTTCATACTGCTGCTTGATTCATCCCCATACATAACATATTAGTCAGCAGAGCTCTCATGATATTACATTTTTGAAATCTTCCTTATTTGTTGTAGGCAGATATGAATGTTAGGGGTATCCTGCTCATCTGATGTTTTACACAGTTAAATGTGATATGTTAAAATGCTCCAAATACATGCATGCCTTTGTGTGGTCTACTCTAGACAAATATGATTTTAAAGGAAAACTATTATTAAGAAAAATTGCTGATGGATGTGCAACAGGTTACCAGTAAATGATGTTAGTCAGTGTCTGGCTGTGGTCAATCTGAATAAATATCTGCACGTTGGCCATACGCTTATAGTTTTTGTCTCAAATGGAGAGGTGCTGACTGGGCCACACACTGGTCAAATTTCTGCCAAGTTCTGCTGAATCAGCCAAAATTAGATGATCACATCGGGACCCCTTCATTCAACAAAAGTTAATTTTTCAATCAATTTTTGTTGAAGCTCGGAGATGTCAGCGCTGTTTAAGTCATTGTGGATCTGGAAGCTTTTGTCAACAGTGCTAAAGGCACCTGAAAAGGTAATCATGCTGCTGTGTTAAGGTGCAGGTTAAGGGCTAGTTCACACCAGCCACAGTGCATTCCAGCCCGATTTTGGCTGGAACGCACTGGATTGAATTACGGCCGGCTCACTTTGTTGTGGAGCGGGAGGGGGTGTGGCAGTGCATTGAACACAATGGCACTGTAGTAACGCCCTCCGGCTGCAATGCAAATGGCTGCACAGGAACGCATGAAACATCAATGCATGCGTTCCGGTCTGGTCAGAAAAAATAGTGCTTGCAGCATTTTTTCTGACTGGACAGGACCGCAGGCACTGATATCCCCCACTGGCCCCACAACAAAGTGAGCCGGCCACAGTGCGTTCCAGCCAGAATCGGGCCGGAAGGTACTGTGGCTGGTGTGAACTAGCCCTAAGGGTTAAATTTTGCGATTACGTTAGAGTAAGTATTAGAGGGCTCATTTGAACAACAACTATATCCTGCAGAATTGGGCCGGCAGGTACTGTGGCTGGTGTGAACTAGCCCTAAGGGTTACATTTAGAGATTATGTTAGGGTTAGAGTAAGTATTAGAGGGCTCATTTAGACAACTGGTGCTACATGCCAGCATCGGCTGTCGCTACTAAAACACCATTGCAGAAGTGGGCCACGTGGGTAGTGTCAAAGGGCCGGTGTTCAGACAGAGCCAGCCAATTAGTGGCTCGTAGGCTTTATCTTAGCATGTTGTTTTAGCTGATAGGTCAGTTGGTGGGAAAGGAGGGGATGGCTAAAATGTAAAATGGCTTAGGTATATGCTTGGATTTAGGTAGACTTCACGATGGTAAGTAAAATATTAACACTGTAAAGCATGCACTTCA
>NW_017306279.1:1527480-1536993 GCF_000935625.1 Nanorana parkeri
GTATAGTGGAAACTGTTTTGTTTTTTTAAATTTCGGTAATTTTTCCTTAATATAGTAAAAAAATAAAACCCCCAGTGGTGAATAAATACCACCAAAAGAAAGCTCTATCTGTCCCCAAAAAAGGGTATAAAATTAATTTCAGTACAGCGCTGCATGACGGAATAAATGTCAGTTAAAGTACCGCAGCGCTGAATACTGAAAAATGGCCTGGATGGGAAGGGGGTTTAACACCGCGGATGTCAACTGGTTAAGCTGTGTCACTCTCTTCCCACAATTACTCTGCAAAGCAAAGCTTAACTGCCATGAATGATGCCTAATGTACAGCTGAATAATCATCATGATCTGGAGGTTGACTGCTATGTAATGGATGAGTTCCACTTGCTGGAGTAGATCTGTCAAGGTAATTACTGAAATGCTGCCAAACAGCTGTTGTATATCTGCCACAAAGAAGTGAAAAATATTACGAGTGATTCGGGAGCAAGTTTAGATTCTCAGGATTTCTAATGGGGAGAGTGCTGATGTTTGCAAATTTGTGTCCTATGACTGTCGTGATGAAACCATTCAAAACCCATTTTAATATTCGAGTGGAGATATTCAAGGTCATCCATTCCGGTGCTCCTCACTGTGTTATAGACTGTATAACAGGATTACTGAAAATTCCCTTGCGAGTCTAAAGGACTCCAAACAAATCAAACAAATGCTGATCAAGAAAAGAAAAGAAGCTCTTCCCTTAAAGTGACACTAAACTCAGGAGTTAAATCTTAAAAATGCATTCAAGAACCCTAACTATTAACAAAAATGTATCTTATTTGTGTATCCCTCAGCTGTAGATCCTCAAATCATCTCTGAATTGGTGCCGACAGTGTTCTTCCTTCTGGATGGTGGCTACTTTTGTTGCTCATGGTTCCTGTGTGTGTTATAAAGCCACTGCTTCAAGCTCACTCCTGTGATGGACTACAATCTCACATCTAGTTTACTAATTTGTATTGAGATAGTAGTCCATCACAGGAGTGAGCTTGAAGCAGTGGCTTTATAACACACACAGGAACCATGAGCAACAAAAGTAGCCACCCTCCAGAAGGAAGGACAGTGTCGGCACCAATTCAGAGATGATTTGAAGATCTATAACTGAATGGTGCACAAATAAGATACATTTATGTTAATAATTAAGGTACTTGAATGCTTTTTTTACGATTTAACTCCTGAGTTTAGTGTCACTTTAAATGAAGAGCTTCTTTTCTTTTCTTGATCAGCATTTGTTTGATTTTAAGATTGAAATCTTGACTTTAGTATCATATTAAAGGAAGCCTGTACTGAGAGAAATATGGGGTTGCCATTTGAATATTCCAGTTGCCTGGCTGTTCCTGGTTTCAGTACTTTGAGGCACTGACCCATGATAAGCATGAAGCTTAGAAGGTAAAGTCCAAACTCCTAATCTAGATAAGTATATACGCATATTGCATACCTCCCAACTTTCTGACATTAGAAAGAGGACAGCTTCCAGCGTAATGTATTTAGAGCCTGCCTTTCTCAATCAGGGTGCTGTGGCCTTCTGAATTCCTCAGGGGTGACTCAACATTTTCACACAGTGTCATGCCTCTCATATTAGGACTCCTGATGTGAAGGGGGTGGCTCCTAAGGTGAAAGAAGGGGACCCTAATGTGTAGGTGGGCTTCTGATGTTAAGAGGGGCTCCTACTGTAGGAGAGGGGGACTCTGATGTAAAAGGAGGGGGCTCCTGATGTGAAGGGAGGCTTGATGTGAACAGGAGAATTCCACTTTGCATGGGCCCTGCCTAAATTCCATCCCTATCTTGAATAAGGGATGAATATGAATAATATTAAATAATATGAACATTTACAGTTTTTCCATTTTAGACTGAGGTGCCTTGAGATCTTGCATACTTTTAACTACCTGCTCTCCGGCCGTTGTAATTAAACGGCTGGACAGCGGCTTCTTGAGGGCGGGTGGGCGTCTTTAGACGTCCTATCCCGTTCGGCTCATCCCCGCCGCTATGCAGCACGCACAAGCCGGAAACCGGCTTTGAATGTAAACAGCCAGCGATGGCTGTTTACATACAAGCGTTCGGGCGTCTGTAGAGACGCCCCATGGCTTGTAATATCCTGTCGGGTGTGCACACCCCCCCTTCCGTAGCTGCTGGCGATCCGCTGTTCCCGGTGTGAGCCCGGGACCAGCACAGCAGCTCTGCGGCAGGAGATCAAATGGAGCTCAGTACACAAGCTCCGTTTGATCTCCTCTCCTCTTCTGAATGTAGGCAGTGATGTGTATTACATCACTGCCTGCATTCAGTGTCACTCTCCGGTACAGAAACCGGAGAGAAGCTGGTGAAGCAGGTCTTAAGACCCCTGATGTCTCCATAAAGAGGACCTGTCACTGCAAATTGGCTATCACATAGGGAGCTTGCTAGCTCCCTATGCGATAGCAATAAAGTTCAGTGGGGAAAAAAAAGGTTTAAAAAAATGTGTTACAAAAAAAAAGAAAAATCACATATCAAAGCAATAAAAAAAAAAGAAAGTCTCCCGCCCCCACACGCAAACATGCGTCAAGCCCGCCTACGTGCGAAAACGCCGATTACATCCATTGGTATTTAATCCACTGTAGGGGTGATTAAATACCACCAAAAGAAAGCTCTATCTGTCCCTAAAAATGGTATAAAATGAATTTCAGTACAGCGTTGCATGACAGAATAAATGTCAGTCAAAGTACTGTAGCGCTGAATACTGAAAAATGGCCTAGTCAGGAAGGGGGTATAAACACCTTGGTCAGCAAGTGGTTAAAGGTGCTCTAACTAAAAAAAAAGTTAGAAAAAAACTGATTTAGCTAATGGACCCTGCCACCCCCTTAGTTATGAGGACCATTCAGATATTATATGCCAAAAATGACTGGGTAAACCCAGAATAGTTTTTTCCCACCATTACTTTCTGTTTACACTCGCTTTTCGATATAGCAAACAAGATAATTAAGAGATAAGATGAAGGTTTTAGTGCAGAACAACACTTTTGGTAGTTAAATAAAACATTTTCATAGATATCTGTACATCATACCAAAAAGAGGGACAACTGAGGAGAAAAGAGGGACAGAAGGATTAAGTTCCAAAGAGTTGGAAAGTATTGTAACCATCAGCTACACTTTGCAGCTTGACAGCCAGACAACGAGCAATTTCAGAAGGTGAGGTTAGAAATGGCAGTCTCTATATTCTGTCAGCCCCTTTAAAGACTTACAAACCTCTTCCTGTTAATTTTAATTCAATCTGATTTTTAGCAAGGAGCAGTTGTCCCTTTTTGATAAAAGTGATTGTTTCTTGCTGAAACTGTCTATTTGGTCCATTCCATTTCTGCAAAATATGATTCTTTCATTGAAATAGACCTCATGTAAAGCAAAAATTTCACTTATATGACTAGCATATAACACAAAGCTTGAGTGCAAAGGGAGCAGAGGTTTCCATATTTCTTAGAACATCTTTCGATTGTTTCTTGCATTTCCTTGACTGCTAATTGTGTCCTAAGATTGTCTTCTAGTTTCTGCTTTTCAATTAGTCTAATGAGATAAACAGAGGAGAAAAATGTTGATTACAGATCATAAAACTGAAATGGGCCTTTATTTTATACAGAATGTAATGTAAGCAGACAGTTTGACAGCTGCACCCTTTGTATGCTGAGCATCTTCATTGTTCTTTTGCATCGCAAACCGGTGCCTTTTTTCAGCCAGGATATGGAGGTTGTAATTTTACCATTATCCAGCAGATGTCACAGTGCTAAAAAGCATATGCTGAACTCGTAGTTTTAAGCAAATTTCAAGGGCAAGGAATACTTTAAAATAATATTTACCAGGGCTTTCATAAAGTAATAATGATATAGTTATTTGATGAGACAGTACAGAGAGTAATACTGTGCTATTAACTGGAGCAACAAGATTACAGCTTCTATCAGTTTAGGAGAGTCAGTAGAATGATACCATGACAAATAGATTCTGATTAGTTTCTATGCTTGCTGATTAGTTGGGGAAGGCAGAAGTGAACAATCTAGAACAACATAGCTAAACTGGAAAGTGAACCGAATTGGAGAATTTTTCCATATCAGCTATTTTGACTTAGATTGTTCACATTCTCCAAACTCTTCACCTGTCTGTGAATAACCCTGATTGTATACTTTGAGTATGAGTTCATGTAGTACTTACACCAGTCCAAGGGCATGCCATACAGTCTCCAAAAGTGCCAGAGGGCCATACATTGACAGGTATGAATTTGCAAACATCTCTTGCATTTGATAAAATCTCTGTTTTTTAAACTCACAAAAAAAAAACATTTGAAGGTTCCACATCACAACTAGAACAATGTTTTATAAAAATATGAGACAAAAGTGTAACTTTATGGCAAGTGTACACAGTGTTATTTTAGAGAAAGCAAAGATATACCAATACATATTCCTCATCCTAACTGTGAACTATGGTGGAGATATTGTAATACCATGGAGTTTCATGGCCACCATTGATTGCAATTGGTGACAAACCAAAGAATATCAAGCAGTTACAGAATGTTCTACACCCCATTATTAGGGTATCTGTGATCTTAAATGCAAGAAATCAGGTCATGCAACATGACAATGACCAAAAATACCAGAGTAAATAAACAAGTGTTCCATACGTATTGAAATATTGTGGTATTGTTTGAAAAAATGTGTTTCAAGCAGGATGTCCCAAAAAAGAATGAACTGAAAACATTTAACAGTAATGAGCCAAAATACTTCCTAAAAAGTGCACAGGTAGGTTGCACCAGGTGTGTCCCGAGGTCGAGCGTCACCCGCTCTCTAGACATCTAGGCATGCACGACCATCTGATTGGTGCCTGCCCGCGGCCATCATGGTGATGGACGCTGGCACGGAGAGGAGGGGACGTTCACCCGGCGGGATGAGGTATGCCGCCGGGTCCCCTCCTCTCTCCTGACGCTGTCGGGCTCTCGGTCCATGATCGAGTGCCCGACTTTTTAGAGGGGGGTGACACCAAAATGACAGTCATTTTGGTGTCACCCCTGCAATGGGTGCAAATAATTAGGCTGCTTACTTTGCAGGGGAATTTTCCTTTAGCTCAGTGAATGAGGTGAAATCTAATCTTGCAAAGAATATCCAATCACATGGAAGGAAATTTAAAAGAAAAATTTATTTTTGCTTGCACATGATTAGATGGTGGAAGTCAGCAGAGCTTCACCTCTTTCACTAAGCTAAGGGAAAATTCCCTTTGCAAAGTGACCAGCCTATTTGACTTTAGTAATTCAACCCCAGTAACATCTGTTGTCTTAACCACTTTCCTAATGATATAGAAATATACAATGTTGCGTGTATTGTTTGTTAAATATGACATATTAGGGGATTTGCACTTTGCAGAAGTTTTCAGTAAGTGTAGTAAATGAGGTGAAGGTCCGCTGATTTTCATTACCTAATCATGTGCAAGTAAAAACATTATTTTTTTATTTGATGCGTGGGTGCCGTTGTCGAGCATCCCTCAATCAGTTCATCGAAGGAGCATGTCAGAAAATTGTTGGCCATACAGAGCTAGCAGCCAATGAGCTGCCAGCTCTGTTACGGTATTCTGACATTCCGGGCCTGCTGTCAGAATACCCAAACAGAGCTGGTTGCTCATTGGCTGCTAGCTCTGTTCAGCCGACAAGGGAAACAGCAGGAAATTCCTTGATCAATGCTCGTAAGCCTTGATGGAGGAATCTGTTCTATTTTCTTTGTTCAGCCAGCAGATTGAACAAATAAAATAGAAGCAAGTATACCTAATTTAAGGGACACATCCTTTGCAAAGTGAAAATTCCTTTGCAGAGTGAACGGCCTATTTGTCTTTAGTAAATCAACCCTATTGTCCTTTGTTTTAAAGCAGAACTATAGGCAAAACGACAAACCTTTCCATGAAAAACATAGAAACTTAAAGCAGTAGTCTTTTTTTGGCATGTACCCACTGCTAGTAAGCAGAAGATTATTTGCCCCAACATTAAAAAAAAAAAGTTGGCAAATACCAACTAACTTACACGTGTCAGCACCGGGCTCCAGAAGCCCTGGCTCCCGAACGCTGTGAAGGAGAAAATGTGGGAGGGCGCATGCGCAGACCAAATCACCGGAGGGGAGAGGAGGAAATTGACACTGAAACTCATTGGACTCCGCCAGGACACCGGACAGACTCCGTGGGATACGAGAAGTCTGCGCTGGATCAGAGACCGGCACCAGCGCTGGAGGGACTGTGGAAAACAAGTGGAAGGAGCTGTACGGATTAAGAGGCATCACATAAGGTAGGTCCTTGAAGCAGCATTGAGGGGGTGGGGGAATCTCCCTTTAATGTCACTCTAAATAAACTGAAAGCTTTCTATAATCTGTCATGGAAGATTCTAATAATCTGTTTATGTAATATAATTAGGAAAAAAAAGGAAAGGCAAGTATGTAAAATGAGGTAATGAACATGTGTCAGCAACAAGAACCCAAATTAGGACAACTATATGCATCAGCAACAAGTTTGCTGCCTTTATTTTTCAGAAAGTTCTTATACTTGGGTACTTTTTTTCTTTAATTTTAGTTTTTGGTTGATTTGTTGGCAACAGTCACTTTTAGCTACTGTCCTGTCCTTAGCAAACTCCTTTTGTTCTTTCATTTTTTGTTTTGATGTCAGAATTTTTGTTAAAAAAAAAGTAAGTGGATTTAAAAAAAAAAATTGCATAAACACCTAAACCAATTCACATTACATCATTTGCATTCACCACACCCTCTATCCCAATAGTAAAAATAAAAGTTAGGCATACCTTGGTTAGGCCTTTTCTCCTTGATTAAAACTGACTCACCATTGGCTAATTTTAGACAGCTCTAATTATGCTGATGGCCAATGCTCTTAATTCTTTATGAAAACTCCTGGACCCGTTAAGGTGCCCATACACTGCTCGATTCTCGTACGAGAATCGCGGGAAATCCCGCGATCGTACGAGAATCGAGCAGTGTGAACGGAGACGTGCGACCGTTTCTACTGTACGGTCGCACGTCTTCCGTCGAACCAGCATGTTCGAAAACCAGCCGGGAATCGTACGATTCTCGGCTGGTTAGAACGGTGCTCGGAAGACAAATGCCGAACGGGCGGTGTGCGCACGCGCACACTGCCCGTTCAGCATTGCGGTCATCGGAAGCCCGCCCCTCAGGGGGGCGTGCTTGCGATGATCGAGAGTGCGATCTGCCTGTCCAAGATAGGCAGATCGTACGTTTTTTTAATCCCTGTACAACCATCGCAAGACTAAGGTCTTGCGATGGTTGTAGAGTGTATGGGCACCTTTAGTGTCTCATATTTCAGCCTAATCTTGCTCAATAAAACTGTCCTGCAGATGGCCATTCCTTACACCTCTTTATCATCTGCAGTCTATTAATTCTTGATTCAAAGAAAACACCTGTCTGGACCATGTGTCTCTAGTACATTCAGGCCCCATTCACACTTTAGGCAGTCTAGTGAATTCCTCATGTGAAAAGCTGCTTACTGCCATTTGCATGTAATCAAACATGCAGAGATTAACAGCGGATGATGGTCCCAGGATGCAAACAGTTTGTGTCCAGGGGGAATCATTCGTAGTAATTGCAGCATGTCCGATTACTGTTGAATGCAGCTGTTCATATGAGTCTCATGAAGCAATTCGTGAGACTGCCCCAAACACAAGTCTGAATGGGGCCTTGGGCCTAATCTTTGTTGTCCAGCTGCTGGCCAATTTTTATACAGTTGAATTATGTCCTCTTTGGTTTGCTGCTTTTAAATCGTGAAAGTGCCTTGTGCCTTTACATTTTGGCCATTTCTTCATAATCCAAACTTTCCTGCCACTGGCCTAATTTTTATCATCTGCGGTCTCTTAATTCTTAATGAGAATTTGATAGAGATTGGCCAGAGGCAGAATAGTTTTGCATCAGCGAGAACAGAGACAGGCTTAGTGAATTGCGGGCCAATTTCTATATGTAGGTCAAAGCTGGCCTATTACTACTTGAAGAAAGAGCATGTGCCATGCTAAAACTACCTAAATAAGCTTTTCTTTAACTGAAATGGATCAGATTGGGGTGTCCCTGCTGTATATAAGCCAAGCTTACTGTAAAAGAAGAAAATTATTTTCACAGCAAATATGTACTGCCAAAGTATGCTGTCTTTGGGGCTGTCTGTAAAAACCATACTACAAAACATACTGTTTTGGATTTAAAGGATTTGTGTTTTTCTATGTCAGCCTTTAAACCACATGAAAAAACTCCCTAGCTGCAGCCTGGTATTTCTTTTTCAAATATTGTCATTGTTACACATCCCTAATGGGAATGTCAGAAATGACTAACAAGATCTCTGCCCTCCAAAGACTTCAATGGGATACATGACTAAGTTAATATTTAATTTAAATTGCACTGCATGGCCTTTAAAGCATGGCCAGCAGGCCTAGAAGGACCAACTGGGGGTTTCTTTAAAGAAGAACTTTAGGATTTTTTAAAAATTAACCTTTGCAATGGGGCTACCCACACAGTGCTCGTTTGTGACTGGGTGCTACAATAACTAAGGGGTCTATTCACTAAGCTGCCGTAGGCAGCCGAGTGAACGACTGACCTGAAGCGAAGTGGGCCGAAAGCTGTTCGGCTATTCACTTCAGGCTGGTACGGCTGATTTCAGCCGTACATCGGCTGAAATCAGCCGTACATTGGGTGGCTCAGCATGTTCGGCCAACCCGAAGTGCAGAAGGAGCTCGACTCAGCTGATCCAACAACTGGATCGGCTAAGCCGAACCTCCGGCAGGCTACTTGCTGCTGTTCGGTCTATTCTGATAGATGCCGAACAGCAGTGAGTGAATAGCCGAATGCCGCTGAGCGGCATTCGGCTCGGCTGTTCTGCTCGGTCCCTATGTGGCAGAACAGAAAAATAGTTTAAAAAGTACAAAAAAATACATAGAAAACGATTGTGCCAAGCTAGCAGTGACAGTTTTCTAACTGTTTTCTATTGGCCGGCGGTTCTGCTGCCGTCCAAAAAAAGAAGAAAAAAACAACATTTTCGCCATAGGAATACATTGCTAGATTCCTATTGGCTATTTCAATTTGCAATAGCCAATAGCAAACTAGCTATTGCACCCGCCCTCTGCTGCTGTCAATCACTAGTGGGGACCCCATGGAGAACTGCAGGTCCCCTCTGCTGATTGACAGCAGCAGTGGGCGGGTGCAATAACTAGTTTGCTATTGGCTATTGCAAATTGAAATAGCCAATAGGAATCTTGCAGGGCATTCCTATGGTGACCTTTTTTGTTTTTTATTCTGACGACAGCGAACGGCTCCATGTCAGAATTAAAAAAAAAAGCAGAGTTTCTCTCCTGGGCGGCCGGGAGCGGGAGACTCCTGGAGCGCCCGGGAGAGTTGGGCTGTCTTGAGATCAGTGTCCTTGGTTAGCTGGTAACCAGGGACGCTGATCTCTCTGCAAGTGGCCGGGGCCAGCCGTAAGATCACGGCTGGCTCCGCCC
>NW_017306279.1:1537374-1559808 GCF_000935625.1 Nanorana parkeri
GCGGGTACCCAGGGACGCTGAGCTCTCTGCAAGTGGCCGGAGCCAGCCGTAAGATCACGGCTGGCTCCGCCCAGCTGTCAGAAGCCGCTCGGCCGACTTCGGGAGCTGTACGGGCTATAGTGAATAGCCCGTACAGCAGCCCTTCGGTTCTACTGAACCGAAGGGGTCCTGGGGCCGAAGCTAGCCGAAGGATCAGCCGAAGCTACGGCTAGATCCTTCGGCTGCTTCGTGAATAGACCGCAAAGTTATAGTCACCCGAAGCTTTGAGCTCACCAGGTGTTACGGAGCTCCCTCCAGTCTGTTTACCCCTTCCTGTAGCATTGTAGTCTACTTCAGCGTCCTCACGTCTATACACACGTTTATGATTTACGGAACCTCAGGAGAGATGTAGGAAGGACCGGTCTAAGAAGAAGCCGGCTGGAATGATCAGGTGAGTTAACTTAGCCTAAACACAAACAAGCAGTTAACCCTTGCAGTGCGGGGGTAGACACAATGCAAGTGGTAATAACAAATTTGCTGGAGTTCTTCTCTAAAGTATGTGTACACTTTTGACTAAAACTTTCCCCAGTCCACTTTATAGGATCCTTTTTGAACACAGTAGGAGATATGACAAGTGGAGTTACTGTAGTTGCTGTGGACTCCTCTTAGTGTGGCCACTTGTTTTATGCCAGGGAAACCCCGTAGTTGCTGAAACGTTTGGCCAACATAGTGTAAGCATGAAGGGGTCAGAGAGGGCACCTTACCAAATGCAATGGCACATATAAAAATGTATCCAAATGTTTCCTAGCCACCCATTGAGCCTCTGAGTGTTCTGCCTCTGTGTACATCGTGATAAGTTTACTTCGTGTTTGTTTCCCACCTGGGGTTGCGTAAACTCTGCTTTCGAGTGGACAGAGGACCGTGTGGGATAGAAAGCAGCTGAACTCAATGCTTTTACTCTGGCAAATACATAATATAACAGCTTCACTGTGTCTACTGAAGATGGTAAATGTTCCAATTTGACTAGAACATACCTGGAGGAAGGTTACAATGTTAAATGAGAACGTGAACTTTCTTGAGCATGAAAAGAACTGCTGGCTCCTTGTCCTTGGTGGTTTACATCTCAGAAATCAATTGAAAACATTTCAGTATACATAGATACAGTTCCCATAGCAGCAGCACAACACCACGAGCTGACTCCTAAACATATCCAAAGGAAGACTAAAAATAGTTGATGTACTATTTGAAAATATGTGCTTATAGATTGCACACAGTCCTGTTACAGGAGTCTCACTGGTTGCAAAGATCACTAAACCTAAACTACAAGTTGCCTTCATAAGGAAGCTATTTCTAATATGTGCAGGTACGGTATGTATGGAAGTGCCTGCGTCGTATAGCTGAGAGCAAAGGAGTTTTGAAGGCAGCCATTTCAGGCCAAGATGAGATTACCAGTCGTTTACTTGAATAGCTATTCTAAACGAAAGTCAGCTTTGCAGGGGATATCTGTCGCCACAGTCACAACTTTATCTCATATATCTTAATATCTGATACTGCTTGTGAAGTTTATGTATTAACTGTCACAGAACAACCAACGTCAGCCAGTGCCCCCAGAAAATGTCCCCATTGACAGTAACAAATACGTTCCCATAGACATCTGAAAGTGGTCGGACATGCATGGACAGTCTGAGTGCCCTCAGGCACCGCTTTTGGTTGCCCCACTAACAAATACAGCTGAACGGTGCTGGCAGGCCCATAGAATGGTCATAAATGTGAAAAACAACAACTGTCATTTCGTGTCTATGCGTAGTTTGAAGCCAGATCCGCTGTGGTGCTTTAAACACACAGCCATTGGTTTGTTTTTTAATGTGCAATCGTTAGGGCAATGTGGTGCCTAAAGACCACAACAGACCAAACTTTGCGCATGCAGCATTTTTGGCGGTACAGCTCATGCACAGAATTACCGCGCATTGTGCTGTGTTGTAACACCGGTGAGCTGAGAAGGTGCGCTGAGGTGCTATTCAAAATGAATGCCCAATGTGGTGCTATTTAAAATGAATGGCATTGTGTTGCATATACACATATATAATGCCTGTTACCATGCCTTTTGATTGAAGATGGACTTAAAGTAAACTGTGAGGATGAAAACATGGAAATATGAATGCCAGTATTGCTGACTGGCATCCGATTTTGGCTCCAATACCGAGTGAGTCACTGACTAGGAAGAACCATACAGCTTGTCAAGTCTAAACTTCCAACCTGCATTCTTGCCCCTGGTCGGTAACTCACAAGGAAGAATAGTCAGGATTAGGATGACAGACACAACAAGCCTTTACCCTTAAAAAAAAACACACTTCAGAAATCAAAGCTGTACAGCAGTTGCCATAGTGTGCCTCCTCTAACCTGCAGAGCGCTGCCATCTAATTACTACTTTTTTTTACATCTGCATAGAGTTAGACATGCCACCTCTAAACATTACAGCACTCAGTCCTGGTTATTAGCAACTAGCCTTGCATTTTGAGAATGCAAGGCTGAGGAATGGACACAGGGTCAATGCACAGTAGTACAGGGCTTTGATTGCAATTCCACTGGCTCCCCTAAGGGCCCACTAAGTTTCTTGTAGCTGGGGAGTACGTGCAGAGGTATACATAGGTTCTTGCATACATCCTGACTTTCTAAAAAGGAAAAGAAGTGCCCCTTTCAGTGTAAATGCATTTAGGCATAAGAGACACCCTATGCTCACTCACGGTAGCGGCACACTCGAACCTCATCCCAACAATGGTCAGCTTTAGAAAATATCACTTTTGAAACAAGTCTCATTCTGGTCTGACTCACTAAATACAGTGCACTCTCAGTGTTGCTCTTCTTTTAGCTCAACAGTTGATAGTCAAGAAGACATGAAGAAGAAATTGAACTGAAATACAGATCTTCCTCTAGTGGCTAATATACAAATCTGTATATTTGGTTATTGAAATATGGAATATGAAAAATTTGAAAATAGCTTCATAAAGTGAATCAATACGAAAATAAATAAAGATATTCCCTCAATGAATATGCAGTACCAATTAACGTTAACTGGTAATGCTTTACCCTTGCAGTAAGCTAAAGGCCCCGTCACTGGCATGCCGGCGACTTCCTTTTGAGCAATTCTGCCAGGAGCCTGCATGGAGGGTGCAGCAATGCATGAATAATTTATTTTTGCATTTTACCCAATAAGACCGAGAGACTCTGTTGGGCAGAGTTGAGAAGACCTACCCTGCAAGTAAAAGGCTGTGATTATGTGTTCTCAGAATACTAGATTATCAGCAATAAGAGTATTTTACAAAATGCGGTGGTCCCATGTGTAAAAGCAATATTAGGATTTAAAAGCCCCATGCAGCTTCACTGTGTCTACTGAAGATGGTAAATGTTCCAATTTGACTAGAACATACCTTTAAAGGCTAGCCATACACGTGTAGATTTGAATCATTCAGCCCCAGGGGCCAAACAAGATAAATTAAAGAAGAAATCCGGGAATATTAAAAACTTTCCCCTGCTGGATTGCTGCACTATATTCCAACCCGACAGCCTCGGTGAGATATGCGGGGCACAGGTCGAAACATTTCCCCATCCTAAAAGGCACTAGACAGGGCTGTCCACTATCTCCCTTACTATTCGCCCTAGCTATTGAACCATTAGCGCAAATGATCAGAACTAATAAAATTCTTATGAAACTAAAAAAACAAAAAAACTTTCCCCTGATCTAACTCCACACTGCTTGTTAGGTGCTTGTTGGGGATGGAAGCAGATATACTCACCTGATTCTTGGTCCCGCTGAGGTCAGCACTCACCTCTCTCCCCCTGCGCTTGGCTGTGAAATGTCCCTCAATATCCTCACGTCTGATCAGGTCTAATGATGTTTGATTGTGATTTTGTTGGAAGTCCGTAGAACACAGGTGCCCGGGGCAGAAGAGGCTACAGGGATCAGGCTAGGAGCTCAGCAGGATCGAGGATCAGGTGAGTAAATCTGCTTTATTTGACCCTAGACAAAACGAACACTTAACAATTGCAATGCGAGGGCAGCCTCACTGAAAAAGGGAAAATATTTCAAACTTCTGGATAATTTTTAATCAATTGCCCTATCTATGCTAAGTATTGTGGATGGAGGAAACTCCACTGCCATCTGTTGTATTCAGGAATAAGGATGGGCTCAGGCGTGTTCGTAGCTCCACGTGCCGAGCCCGCCAGGAAGCTGACAGCGCGCAGCGCCAATCACAGGTACTGAGACATTTCCAGATCTCTGCAGCTGCGGACCGAGATAATGTCTCAGTACCTGTGATTTGCGCTGTCAGCTTCCTGGAGGGCTCGGCACGTGGAGCTGCGAACACGCCCAAGCCCATCCTTATTCAGGAAGGCGCCAGCAACTTCAGCTGCCTGAATAACCAAACAGTGTCTGCTTCTCCCCTCATGTAGTGAGTGACTCAGCAGGGGTGTCACTTACTTTCATTAAAATACCTTCACTATGGGGTTTGCACAGAATCTTTTACAGCCTTGCAGAGATCTAATGCTATATTTCTTCTTTAGAGATTCATACACTGCCAATAATTTTCCACCCAGAAAATGAATTCAACTTTTGTCAAGCCAGGTGGTGCTGACCCGTTCACCCACAGCTAAAATACCAGCCGAAAAATATAGCTAGAAATCTGCAAGGCCATAAAAGATTCTGTATAAATCCTATAGCTGAGTGTTTTTTTTTAATTATTTGGAGCTTGCAATTAAGGCAATTTGATTTTAATAAAAAATAAGTGAGATTCCTGCTAGTCATTACATGAGGGGAGAAAGGTTCTGTAACAACTGGTGCCCAAGGCGGTAACAGGAGAGAACCAGAACACCAGAAAACGGTGTTGTATTGGGACGCAGTCATTTCAAGTTACCCTACAGCCTCTCGTGAATACATTATTCTGCCATGTAAGAGAGAACCATCTCTGTGTATGCAGCAGCTAGAGAGCAAAATGTTATTCCACCAGCCAGGGCAATCGCTCTTTTTGGCCAGTGTGTGTTTTCTTCCAGTGTTATGCATTAGCATAATTAAACGCAGTTCTCTCAGCCAAAGACAGACTAATAATAGTCTGAGTGTGTCAGAAAGAAAGAGAGTTGTGAGGGCCGAGGCCTCCATCAGCAGGACTTGTCTGCCGATCTCAAAAACAGCATTGGGTGTCAGGCTAATGAGCAATGCAAAAGAACAATTCACTCTCAGATATCCAGCTATAAAAAGCCATTTCACCAGTCAAAGAGAGCACTGTGTCTGCTACCTGGCTTACACTACTTACACAGGAAAAGGGAACATTCGCTGGCACATCCCAACGCCTGGCATGAGATCTATGGCCTTTTAACCAGCTCACTGCTGCTGATGACTTCCTGAAGGGTGTTAGCTGTAAGAGAAGCAAAGTGGTGAATGGTATCCATTCATCAAACTGAACTGAGCAGGTAAAGTGTTTCAACTACAGATGAAATAAAAAAGGAAAACCTATCTTTAAATGATTAGACTAAAATAGTTATATAAAAGGCAAAAATTAAATTCACAGATTTATAAAACCATACCTCCCAACCTTCTGAGATTGTAAAAAGGGGCACCTTAAGTACAGAATATTAAGATAATAGACAATTCTCTGTCACATCCAACAATCATGTTGATAATGACAATTTAAAGCGCAAGAATGATCACCTAATCCCAGGGCCATCCCTTTAATAAAGCAGCCTTAGGCGGTTGCCTCATCGGCAACCGCCTATGATCTCTTTGATCATATGATCTCTTTGAATCATGTCGAACACCTACCACCCTTTCCTGCCAGAGTGGCCCGCCTAGTTCCTGGCAACCAGTGACGTCAATGAGCTGGGCAGGACACTGGAGGTAACACTACCCTCATGCACTGCCAGCACCCAGCCCCCCGTATCATTGTGCACCGCCAGCAAGCTACCCCACCCCACCCCTGGTCTCATTGTGCACCGCTGCCTAATCTTACTCAGAAAAAAAGTGTGCTCAAACGGTTGTATATGGAAGGGTGTGTTACTGCAGTGGTGGAGAGCCCAAAAGTGTACACTGGTACAGTGGCGGCAAGCACTGAGACATGCATTGGTGCAGTTGCAAGTGAAGTGGGGACAAGTGGTTGAGGAGGGGAGAGCAGGATGGGGGTCAGCTGCAGAGGCCAGAGCATGAGGGAGCTGGTGCTGCAGTAGTGGTGAGAAGGGAGGGGTGCAAGCAAAGTGATGGGAACGGGAAGGGTGGTTGTAGGCTCAGTGCTGAGTGCTGCCTCCATGAGGAACTGTCAGCAGTAATTCCTGATGCAGTCTTCTCTGCCAGCTGTATGGGTCGAGTGGGGAGATTGGTGGTGTGAGCTGACAGGGCCAGAAAACTGAAAGCCATGCCCGATTGCAACACAGACTGTCCCACTGCAGGGACCACGCTGGATGTGCTTCCCATTGGGCATGACTTTGTGGATGGAGTTGGTCTATATGTGAATGCTACCCCACCAGCATAGTAAGGACACATAGTAATTACCTACCTGCCTCAAGGATGCGCCGCTGTATCGGCAGAAAAATGGCACAAAGTGTAATTTTCGGCCGAAATGTATTGGCGGCCGATATATCGGTGCATTCCTAATATTTACAGCAATGCAGAATGGCGTAGGCTATAGAGAACTACACATCCCAGCAATACTTTATATAACATGCCGAACGAGCCCAGCTGAGTGGGCGGGACTGGTCAGTAGCGGCAGCGAGCTGTGATTGGCGGAGGGTTCCCATCGCAATAGAATGCTGACCCGGATCAGGAGCCACGCTATACGGAGGGAGCCGCTCCACTGGAGGTTTTCAGCTTACTGGCCAGCGGACGGGCCCCCCCACTTCAGTGTGGGGGCGGGCCCCCCATCTCTGTGCCGGGAGTGTCGGATGAACGGATGATCCTACACTCCCAGCGCAGAGATGGGCCCGCTGGATACCGATCCTGTGCTGGGCCCCCCCAGGCCAAGGCCCCAGTGCGTGTTGGCACCTGCTGCACCGGCGGTAGTTCCGCCACTGCATAGACATGTCAGGTGTAACATGCTGTGATTATGAAATACTTACACTTGCAGAACATTCACTTCCTGCTTTGAAAAGGCAAAAGGACTTCAGTTTGCCAAAGCAATGCACACTGGTATTGCCTTGTCATCAGCAGAACATTGCTGGGATATCTCATCTGCAATCTCATGAGATCTCAGAGAAAGGCATTTTCCTCCCCTGAGATGATGTGCATGGTCACATGTCCTAGTCACATGCCTAGTCACATGTGCCAGAAATCAAGGAAGTAATAGGAGAGCTAGTGACTGGGGAAGGAAAGAGTAAGGTATACAAAGAATACAAAGCCGGCAATTGCCTAGAAGTGTGTGTTTGTAGATTGTCATTACTAAACATTTCTAAACGTGTGTTTGTTGTTATTTTAAAGATATGGGTAAAGGTCCACTTTAAGTGGCAGTGCTGGTGATCGCTAACCTACGGCTGCGGCTGGTGACGGCGGCTCTTGTGAGGGAGGTGATTGGGGCGACGTGGCAGATCCTATTTGAGCTCTCCCCTTCCTGGTTCCTTGGTCCATGAGAGAGGCTGAACACGATAGATGGGTGCCGACCTGGGGCCCTGACTCCCGTCACTCACTTGACCATGTATGGCCTTGGCCTCTGTTCTTTCCTCCTCTGGGCTTGACTGTCCCGTTGTGGCCGTTGCGCTGGAGATGCACTTTTCTGGCTCCGTTTTGAAGACATTTCCTCCACTTCCTGATGAAGCGCATGATGCGCGAAACGCGTTGACTACCCCTCCACTCCTTTGCTCCCAGAGAAGGCTTTCATGAAATTTTGGACTGTTTATTTAATTATTTCACTATTTATTATATTTATACCAATCATTTATGCAGTCAATTAATTTGTCATATTCTGGATCTAGTACATATGCTATTATCATGTTTATCAATTGTTGGTTATATCACTTGCCTTAATCATGGAAGGGAGTGGTTAAAATAATTATTTAATCATGTTTTGTATTCAATAAAAAAATATATTTTTAATTAATCAGTGTGTTGTTTTGGGACTTGTCATTTGGTGCCAATAAAGCCCCACTTGTTCTATCCAGTTATTCTGTTTTGGTGACGTATTCTGCTTTGAGGGCATGTATTCTGCCTTGGTGATATGTATTTTGCTTTGGTGACATGTATTCTGCTTAGGGGACATGTATTCTGTGTATTCTGCTTTGGGGACATGTATTCTGCTTAGGGGGACATGTATTCTGCTTTGGTGACGTATATTCTGCTTTGGGGGCATGTATTCTGCTTTAGGGATATATATTCTTCTTTGGTGACATGTATTCTGCTTTAGGGACATGTATTCTGCTCTGGGGACATGTATTTATTTCTAGGGACATCTTTATTTAGCTCTGGTGAGAAACTGCCCTAAAATGATCAGTCTGTGTTGTTTTATAAAAAATGTCACATGTCCCTTTAAGAAAAAGTATCGGCAAGTACCTGAGGCAAAGTTCTTTACTTGGTCTTGGTCTTAAAAAAGTGTTATCGGGACATCCCTAGTTCCTCCAGATTTAGTCTGCTCCAGTTCTTATAAATTCCCGGTGTTCTCTTTGTTTCCCCTCAAAATAAGTGAAAATTACCTTTGCAAAGTGAAAGTGCTCTACTTCTTTTTTTAAATTAACCCTGTAGTGTAATTATATGTTTTCTTGTTTTTAGACCACCTCTGTTTCTATTATATCAATCCTATTTATTCATGATTGAGGTAGAAAAGATGTCCCCAATTCTCAACCTGGCCTAAGCTGCCAAGACCACCCAACCTCCTCCCAATTCCCCAGCAAAATGAATCAACAGACCTCACTTCTAATGGCTGAATGGACTAAAATGATTCAATCAGATTGCTTGCTTTTTCTTGCTTTAGGCTTTGCATCTTGCTCTTGTGCAAGTCACAGATCACAGATATTAAACTTAGGGTGCTCAGTAAGAGATCCGGAACACATTGCCCAGTCACCAGGTCCATTGATATCCTTGTTACATAGTGTGATGTGTGGTCCTGCAATGCTATATTGTGGGTTATGAGATTTAATTAAGCTTGCTACCATTTTTGGGTAAAACTAGCAGGTGGATCATAGTATCTACCGATAAATACAACTGGCAAAGGGTCTAGATTTAATATACCAGTATCTCTGAAACACCATTTTATCATCTTTAGTTGCATGTCTCTCATTCAATATAATAATTAAATACTGATTTGTATTTGTTGTGATGAAAGCATTGCAGATGTCACAGGCTGGAAGTTTTACTTTTTAACATGTTGGAAAGGAAAAAAACATTCATCATACTGTTGATAAAGTTGATAAATTTTATTGCCAATAAACATGCACACAATCTTCTTAGTGGGGAGTGGGATGGAGCCATATAAAAGAGTATCCTTGGCATTACCAAGAAAGATGGAAACTGATAAGTGTCTGCCCCAGGATTCGTCAGGACCAATGATGATCATCGGTCCATAATGAAGGCTCTGGGTGGCCCCTTCCGGGGTGAGGAAGCCTTGATTGCTGGAAGCATGGGCTGGCTAAGTGGGGTATCCAGGCATTGGATTATGGTGTAGCTCCATTGGATTGGCTATTTTCACAGGAAGTCCCAAGACAGAGCAAATATTTTTTCTGCACAACTTCCCTGAAGCTTGCATAGTTTGCACCATAAGAACATCAGCTTGCCTGCCCACCCGCACGACACGTGGAATTTGTCACAGCTTTATTGGTGGTTTTGACCTTGCCAGCAAGTAAGGTAATCTGTGATGGCCTAACTCCTTAAGATGATGTTTGATTTAGTTTAATGCTATGGTTGCAGGTGCTCACAGTACAACTGTGACTGGTACCAGTTACATTTATCTTTATAGATCAGGTGCTCACAGTACAACTATGACCGGCACCATTTATGTATATCTTTATAGAACAGGTGCTCACAGTACAACTATCACAGGCACCATTTACGTTTCTCTTTCAATAAAGCTGTGGCATTGCCCTTCCAACTCTTTTTTTTGGTGTCCACATGACCTGTTTCAAGGCTACATATGTTGGATGTTATTATTAGCCCTATGCTTCTCTGCGGTCAAGCTTTTGCTTTAACGTGTTTAGTATCTGAGGAGAGAGAACACATGTTATTTGTGGGTTTCTTAAATAATAAAAAAAAGAATTGTGCTTACCCAATAAAATATATTTTCAATTGGAATAGTTGTCAGTAAATGCCACCCCCCCCCCCCCAAAAAAAAAGCATTGGTGGACAGTAAAGGTTCTCCCCTCCCCACGCATTAATGGAACATTGTATTTTCCTCCCTCCCCTCCTGACTGGTTATCACTCACTCCTACCCAGGAATTAGTGGTTAGTGTAAGTTCCCCCCTCCAAATTTCAAAAGCATTGATTGTCAGTGGTACGTTCCCTTCTCCCCTCTTCAAAAGCATTGGTGGTTCCTTTCTTGCCCCTTCAAAACCATTGGTGGTTTCCTTTAAAATAGCAAAAACAATGGTGGTCAGTGGTGCCCCCCACTTTAAAGTTTTTGCTATTCCATGGTAATTTTTCCCCTCCATCACCCAACTTCAAAGTTTTTGGTGGTCAGTAGTGGTGTCCCTCTCCCCTCCACTTTAAAGTCATTGGTGATCAGTGGTGGTTTCTGCCCCCCCAACTTCAAATTAATTGGTAGTCAATAGTGGTTTCCCCTTCCAAGGCATTGGTGGTCAGTAGGAGACAGGGCAGGCAGGTTACACTTAACCGTATTCAGTTCTGTGTCCCGCAGCACTGCCTGTGCCATGGCATCACCCCTGGACCTATGCACATTTAATCGGACAGGAGATCACAGCACCTGGAAGTATGTGCAGAGGATGGGGAGTCAAGTGCCTGGATAAGCATTCCTTTTTGAAATCCTGGTACAGTTCTATGAAATCTGCAATATTTATGGGGTATTCTGTAGGGGGAAGATAGAGAAGAGAATTTTCAGGGGAGTCAGATGGCCCTTTACAGCTCAGAAAACAGGAAACTATCTGTCTTTTATCTTGTTTGATGATTCATACAATTGAAAAGTCTCTTGGTGTATAAAACAAGCTAGCAGTGTTTTTTACCAAAATAATCACATGAATGAGGGGCAGAGCTTTTACAAAGGGATCATTTAGGTGTAAGGCATGCCTAAATATGAACACAGAAAGATCTTGTTCAAGAATGAGGAAAGGTGGGATTTTGGGAACACAATGTACATAATAGTGAGAAGAAATGAAAACAAAAAAATGTATATAGAATAGATATGCAGAGTAAAATGATTCTGTTACCCAAGTGAAGACTGGTCAGTGTAACTTGAAACATAAAGTAAAAGTATTGGGAGAGTAAAATGTACTCTTCCAAATACTGTACTTAGAACCATCGTGTGACACTGCAGCTCTCAGAGGTCGGCTCTAAAGATCGAGAACTGAGTGATCACAAAGCGCTGATCACTCAGTTCACGGCTTCTCCCTGCAGAGAGTAGTGACTGTCAGATACCGCTCCCCGCAGGGATTCCCCCTCTCCTCTCCGATCCTCCAGAGGTCATTGGATTGCCAGACAGGGTGGGGGTGGGCACAACTGGCTCTGGCTCTAGAGAAGAAGAGCCAGCTGTCAATCAGGCAGCGGGGTGGATGCTAACAGTATTGTCAGGATCCTTCTCAGCTGCAGCGTGGCTCTGCGCTATCAGCAAATAGCGGGCAGTAGCCCAGTATTTGCTCAGTTTTGGTCACAGGAGTACATCAATAAATGTCCTCTTGTGACCCAAAAAAAGAACTAACGCCAAAGAAAAGGTTTGCCTTTATTTTTCCTTTAAAAAAAAAAAAAATTGGAATTGTGAACTCAGATTGCATTGAAGTCAATGGGAGACTATTTTTGATGGTCACTTTGAGCTGCTACACAAGCTATTGTCACCCAAATGTCACAGGAAGCCCCCCACTGAGTCTTTTGTTTGTATGGTGTATAGTTTATTGTTACCTAAGGTGTTCTAGACAATAGGTTTGAAAACAGCATCTTGAAAATACAAAGCGACAGTAAACTAAAGGTTTCTGTGGTGGGTTTTGTATGCATGTGTGAGCTTTACTGGTATTCAATGTTTCCTAACATGTACCTGTAAAATACAGAAAAATAAAGTATATTGTTTCTTTAAATTTTCAACTTGCCACTTTGACCCTGTTTTATTTCCTGTTGTTTACCACTTGAAGTCCGGGGTGTTAAACCCCCTTCCTGTTCAGGTCATTTTTCAGTATTCAGCGCTGCGGTACTTTGACTGACGGTTATTCAGTCATGCAGCACTGTACTGAAATTAATTTTATGGCATTTTTGTGGGCAAGGTTTTTAGAGCTTTCTTTTGGTGGTATTTAATCATCACTGGGGTTTATTTTTTATTTTTTAATATATTTAAAAAAAACGTACTGAAAAATTTGAAACAAAAAACAGTTTTCCCTAGGTTATGATGTGAAACAATATTATTACCCAATTTTTTGGTAAAATATAAAAGATGGGGTCATGTCAGGTAAACACCAAACATGTCAAACCTTTAAAATGCATGCGCCTGTTAAATCGCAAAAAAACTACCATACTCAAAATTGGCCATAGGTGACGCTTTAAAAGCTTTTTTACTGTACATGGCCCTAGAACAGGGGTGCCCACAAGGTCGATCGCGATCTACCAGTAGATCGCGTAGCGATCACTGGTAGATCGCACTGTCCTCTCCTCCCGCCGCTTCTCTGGATCCACGCTGCTCTCCCCAGCGGGGATCCGAGAAGAAGTGAAGGGCGGAGGACGGAGCCGCTGTCACAGAACTAATGAAGAGCGGTGAGGAGAGAGAGAGACGAATTATTACTTGCACTCTGACATTCGTGGTGATATCTAACGTGTGTGGTGTAATCATCGTTTTCGCGCACAGGCGCACTTGATGTGTTTCTGCACTTGTATGTGGATGTACGTGGGGGAGCAGGACTTTGGGTTAAACTTTTTTTTTTTTTACACTTAACTTAATTGCTATCACATAGGGGCCTAACAAGTGAGTAGCTAGCAGTTGCAGTGCAGGGGTAGGCCCACTGCAATGGTTAGTAAAAGTTTTGCTAGGAGTTCTTCTTTAATGTTATATTTAACTAACCAAAAAGGGAACAAATAATAAGCTGATTGTTAGGGCGTAAACACACTTTAAATGCATAAAGTTACAGCGTTGTCACTATTTGTCACATGCAGACACTCAGACAAAAAGTGTCTGGGTCAAGGTTATTGTGACTGGGGTCAGAGTAAATTGGGCTTGTTCTGCACTACAACTTTCCCATCCCAAATTTATTTTACACCAAGCTAAGATTTAATCCACCGGAATGTTTTTTGACTTTGGAAGTATTGGGACGCCTGCCTTTACACGCACATGAACTTTAATGGCATCCCACTCTTAGTCCGTAGGGTTCAATATTGAGTTGGCCCGCACTTTGCAACTATAAACAGCTTCAACTCTTCTGGGAAGGCGTCCACTAGGTTCAAGAGTGTGTCTATGCCAATGTTTGACAATTTTTCCAGAAGCGCATTTGTGAGGTCAGGTACTGATGTTGGACGAGAAGGCCTTCGATAATACGAAATCACCTGCACTCCATACAGCATACAGACCTTGGATGAGAAGTTGGTGCTTGAAGTGACAACACGGATGGCGCCGTGTCAGATGCAGTCCATAATAGAAGTCACCATAATGTGCAAGAAGTAAAGCACTTTTTATTGAATCGTCACATGCGTCAAACAGCCAACGTTTTGGGGCCACGCAGGGTCCCTTCTTCTGTGCAACATAGGTCACTATTATGGATGAGAAGGCCTGGCAGTCTCCGCTCTAATTCATCCCAAAGGTGTTCTATTGGGTTGAGATCAGGACTCTGTGCAGGCCAGTCAAGTTCCCCCACCCAAAACTCGTTCATCCATGTCTTTATGGACCTCGCTTTGTGCACTGGTGTGCAGTCATGTTAGAACAGGAAGAGGCCATCCCCAAACTGTTCCCACAAAGTTGGGAGCATGAAATTGTCCAAAATGTCTTGGTATGCTGATGCCTTAAGAGTTCCCTTCCCTGGAACTAAGGGGCCAAGCTCAACCCCTGAGAAACAACCCCACACCGTAATCCCCCCTCCACCAAACTTTACACTTGGCACAATGCAGTCAGGCAAGTACCGTTCTCCTGGCAACAGCCAAACCCAGACACGTCCATCGGATTGCCAGACAGAGAAGCGTGATTCGTCACTCCAGAGAACACGTCTCCACTCCGCATTTACTGTACGGCCCGATTTTCGTATAACGAGCACGCTAGAAAACCCGCCGAAAATCATACGATTTTCGACGGGTTGGTAGCGCGATCGCAAGACGAAAGCCGCACGGCCCGAGGTGCGCAAGCGCACACTGCCCGCTCACCATTGCAATCATCTGCAAGCGAGGACTTGCGATGATCATAAGTACGATCTGCCTGTCCAAGTAGTCTTGGTCGTACAAACTTTTAATCACCTTACAACCATCTCCCAACGAACGTCATGCGATGGTTGTAAGGTGTATGGCCACCTTAACAGTTGACCGTGGAATATTTAGTAGCAAGGAAATTACACAGAACACCTGAATCCAATGATTTGGAGGGGTGTCCAAAACTTTTGGCAATATAGTGTATATATTAGTTGGTCATGCTGTGAGCTTTAATGCCTCAATCAATAAGACAGTCGGTCAGTCAATCTCTTGTGCATGCTGTTACAAACAGTTAAAGTAAATAGAAATATATGGTCCCATTTCTACTACAGGCTCAGCAATTACACACCAGGATGTATTTTTTCTTTCCAAAGACGTAACACAACATTAAGCACTGGTCACTTTGGAAAAGCTTGTTCTTGCTTTGGTTTATGCAGCACTTGATTGTCTGAGTTTCTCAGCTGATCAGGAAACTATGCTTGCAAGCACTGAAAGGAAACAAAAAAAAGGTCTACAGTTGTTCTTGCCCGATAAACACAAACTATTGCATTGCAAACAAATTGTTTTGTCTCCTAAATCATTGGCCTCTCTTGCATCTGCAGCCCCCCAAAAATAGAGTTATGACACCGGTATTATACCTGGAAGCTTTCAGGAGATACAGTGACATTGTCATAAACTATCATGATATTTATATTCCATTATATTATAATTATCTTTATATTTTTCTAGATGTGTATTTGATTGATTTTACTATTTATGTATGAATAAAATTTACATTTTTTCTTCCATAAAGATTTTATTCGATTTTTCAATGTCGTACAAGGGAATGACACGCAAAAAGAGACATTGGCTGCCTTGCTCTCCAGCTCCGGGGTGAAGCTGAGAGTCTCCTCGTACAGCAGCAGATCCAGCTCCAGTGCTCCCTGCGCGGCCCTGAGCAGGATGTGAAGGCAGTGGGCCCCCAACTGGCTGCGGGCCCTCAGTCCGCCCCGATTCAGAGACTCAGATCCCGAGTGTCCCATTATAGCTGCCTGTCCCCATGCTCAGCGGTGAGACCACCGCAGCCGCCCCGGTTCCCTACCTCATGTACCGGCTCTCTTACTCTTCTGCTCTCGCTGCAGCTGCTGCACTGGCACATAAGCTGAGCTTTGGATGGAGCGGAGACGCAGCAGGAGAATTTGAGGAATGAAGTCCTGACAAGGGATCTCTCTGAACCTGCAGACAAAGGTGCATTTTTCCATCCCCCCCACAGTGCCAGCCCTGCTGTAGACTAGGCGAGTTAGTGAGCCACGAGGCCCCCGCGAGAGCGAGGCCTTAGGCAGCTGCCTAACTCGCCTAATTAGAGAGCCGTCTCTGGCTAAGGCCAGCCCAATACCTCAGCACCAAGAATTCAGCACCACCCCATCCCTCAAAAACAACCCCCAGTGATTGATATAAACAACTGGCTACAGCCAGCTCAGCACCAAGGAACGTCCACCATAGCCTCAACACAGCATCAATCTGTGTCAGGGAACCAGGGGTGCCGCTCCTTACCAGGCTCGCCAGCGGTGACGCAGGGCATGGGGTTCCCCTCCTCCTGGCAGGTGCGCGTGGTACACAGGCTGCGCGTGCACGGGGCGCGCGCAAATTGCGGCTGCACCGTATAGTGTTTTCAGGTGCTAGCCAGGATGGGGGAGGTCCCCAGCACACACCATCAGCCCAGTCAGCCCTGCTATTGGCGCCTGGTTAGGGAAGCTTCCTGGTCGCCTCGGCAAACAGGTGGTAGTCCTTGGTCACCCTATGTATTTAAACCAGGCAGAGCCTTGGCTGATTGCTGAGTTATTCTACCTCTATGGTGTGATCGCCAGCTCCCTGTGTGTAAACCTGTTGCTTCCTGAACCCTTGCCTGAACCCCTGTTATCGACCTTTCGGCCTGCCTTCTCGCTTCTGAACCTCGCTGCCTGCCTCGACCCGGACTTGGACCTGACTACTCTTTTGGATTTTCCCTCTGTACCTCTCTTTGTCCCTGCCAAGGGGTTCCACTCACGGCCCAGCCATACATCCCTGACAATCTCTGATTTTGAATCTTTGAACATTTAAAATCATCTACCTCCAGGATCTGAACCTACCCACCACATCGCCTCCAGGACATCAACTAGCTTACCACAAAATCTATGCCGTTGATACCACAACACAACGAACCTAACAGTGAGTTTAAAGTTGCACTCGTTTTACCAATATTAAAGAATTCTCACCCTTGTTATCATTATTGTTTCCACTTCGATATACAAACGTCACCACCCTAGAGGATCAACACGGCACCTCCACGCAACAATACTACAATAAAGGCAGTCCCCGAGTTACAAACATCCGACTTACATACGACCCCTACTTACAAACGGAGGCTATTACTGTACAGCAGGGGGTTCCAGCCTGCAGCCAAAGTGTACTGCGCCGTTGTAATGCTACCGCGCTCATGACGACGAGGAGTGCCCGCCTTTGTGTGTCTGGTTGCCCCTTATTATTCCTCTCCACATAGTCAGATTATGCTGGCTCACATCGAGTGTATCCCCTGGTGATTGGCCGGCCAGTGAAGTGGGGTTTCCTTGAGTGATTGGGGGCTTGGTTCATTGCGAGCCCTTTGATTGGTCAGAGGGCACGGCATCCCCTTTAGAGGTGGATATTAGGAGGAGCGCTGAGGTCCCGTCATGGTAATCGAGACGCTGACCTCAGAGGCGGCTTCCCCTCTCATTGAGCGCTTCCTATTGGCCCTACACTACTATATACTGTTACATGAGTGAGGTTGAGGTCATGTTCTGAGGAAGGGGGCGTGACCCCGGAAACGCGTTAACGCAGGCATTCTGTGCTAGCACACAGGCTGACTGTGCAGCTTCTCACCGATGTCCTCCACGCTGTTGTTGAATGCTCTTATTTCATCTACCATTGTGAGTAGGTTTCTACTCTGTTTTGCTACCTTTTAATATTAAAAACAATCTTCACTATGGTGGGCGCCCTTCTCTTTTGTTTTCTCATGGTTCGTAGTACTGTACATACATTACAGGAAGTTGGGTCTTGTTAGACGTTCAGACGAGGGGTGCCCGCCTCTTCTTCCAGGTCACTGTGAGGATTTTACTGCTGCCTGTATCCTCATTAGGAGGATTTAATGTCACTACCTATCAAAAAAAAAATACCTACCAACTGTCCCTCATTTGGAGGGGCTGTCCCTCATGTGAGACCAAATCTCTTTCCTTTCAGTTGTCCCTCTTTTTCGTCTGATTTGCAGATATCTATACTATTTTGCACTAAAACTTTCATCCTATCTCTTAATTATCGTGTTTACTATTTTTCAAAAAGACAGTATAAAGGAAAAGTAATAGTGAAAAAAGACAATTCTGGGTTTAACCAAACATTTTTGGCATATAAAAAAACGCTCCTCATAATTGGGTGTGTGTCCATTGCATAAATACATTGTGCTGGAAGGTGTCCCTCTTTCTAATCTTACCAAGTTGGGAGGTATGTCATTACCTTTCCCCTGGCTTCTCTAGTGACGGGGGGTGATGTCACCATCTTGCTAATGAGATTCAGGGAAATGCTGAGTACTCCAAATCCTGAGAGAAAGCTGTGCAGGATTGATTTTTTTTGTTATTATTATTATACAGGATTTATATAGTGCCAACAGTTTGTGCAGCTCTATATGAAATGAAGGGAGACAGTACAGTTACAATACAATCTCAATACAGGAGCGTTAGGGGGGCCCTGCTCATGAGAGCTTACAATCTAATAGTTACATAGTTACATAGTATTTGAGGTTGAATAAAGACATATGTCCATCAAGTCAAACCTATTGTGTGTGTGTGTGTGTGTATAGGTCCTTGAGGCATCTCAATCTTAAGAGTACCTGTACCCCTATATATTACGGTCTCTCAGGAAATCGTCCAAAAGGTTCTTGAATGATTCCACACTATTTGCTGAAATCCCTGCTTGTGGCAACGAGTTCCAGACCCTAACCGCTCGAACTGAGAAGAACCCCCTTCTCCCCTTGTGTTTGAATTTTTTTTCTACCAGTTTTAGGTGGTGGTCTCAAGTCTTTGTTACGGAATTAATCTTAAAGAGTTTGTTGCTAATGTTGCTATGACTATAGAACATCTTGTACATGAAAATCATATCCCCCCTTAATCTCCTTACTTCCAGCGTGAACATATTTAAATTTAGTAGCCGTGTCTCATAGCTCTGGTCCCCTATTCCTTTGATGAGTTTAGTTACACTCCGCTGGACTCCCTCCAGCTCAAGGACATCCCTTCTATGTATCGGTGCCCAAAACTGCACCGCATACTCCAGGTGAGGCAATATAGGAGGGGCAAGTGATACAAAAAGTAATAATTCTGTGGGTTGAGTTAATGTAAGAACCAAAAGGACAGTTATTATGTTGAGGAGGAATAGACTTCCCTGAAAAGATGCGTTTTCAAGGATTGCCTACAGGACAGAGTAGGTGATAAGTGGATAGATTGGGGTAGGGAGTTCCAGAGGATGAGAGACTCTGGAAAAGTCCTGGGAGGTGAGCATTGGAAGAAGTGATGAGAGAGCAGGAGGTCTTGAGAGGAGCGGAGAGGACGGTTTGGGTTTGAGATGAGGTTGGAGATGTGGTCAGGGACAGGCTTTGTATGTTGTTGTTAGTATTTTGAATTGTATTTGTTGGGCTAATGGGAGCCAGTGGAGGGATTGGCAGAGAGGTGCGGCAGACACTGAACGGTTGGTAAGGTGGTTGAGTCTGTCAGCAGAATTCATGATAGACTGAATAGTGATAACCTGTTTAGGCCAACTCAACATTACCCCAGATCTTACCGGAAGGACGATGACATCACCTTCGCCTAGGATCTGCGGCAAGAAGCAAGAGGAAAGCTATGTGTATTGTCTAAAATGTTCATCCCACGGGTTTTGCTTTGCGGTTTAACGCAGCATTATTCCAGCATTTTAGCAGGAGGGAGGGAGGCAACACTAAATATCTGTGCCTTCCTATTCAAGACCACCGTCTGCTTTAACAAAAATAAACTTCACTAAGAGTATTTCCTTCTAAATGTGTATGTGGGAATTCATTAGGTAGTGTTTTATTCTTTTTACATGAAAATGAAATAAAAATCCTTACTGGCAGAAAATGTATAGTTGACAGCAGGTAATCATACTGTGAATTTAGATTGTGTTGAAAAGTGGATGACTAGTGGATGGCTCACATTTTTTTGAAGTTTGCTAATGTCATTGTGACATTTCCATTTGAATGAGGTCTCCCTCTAGTTTGGGCACAATACATGTTACATCAGAGCTTCTGTTTACTGAAGATTGTTAAGTTATAAAGTTATTCACTAGAGCTGTTGGAAAGAAACGTTTCTGTGGCTTCCATTGTTACCAGAAATATTCAAGCAGAAAATGACAGCTGCAATCTACCTGAGATAAGATATACTTTTTCCTTATACTTCTTATAATGATGTAATGCATCCTTGAAATATACTTTTAGTCCAAGCAATATAGGGCACACACAGAATAGTCTTGATACTAGACCTAATTAAATTATTATGTCTTTGGTCTCATTCACACTGATCCGCGCGGCGTGCACGGCCATATCGGGCCACTCCCGGGAAGGACAGGTGCTGCGTGTGATTGCACGCAGCAGCCTGTTCTTCTCTATGGGAGTACGTGGCCGTACACTAACCTGAACCGCACATTTGTACTATCTCTTCTAGGTACGCAGACAGGATGGATCCTGTATCGGTCCGAGCATGGACACCCACACGGATGTGCTGTTCAGGTGAGCGTACGGCCGCATACTCCAATAGAGAAGAACAGGCTGCTGCGTGCAATCACACACAGCACCTGTCTTTCCTGAGAGTGGCCCGATACGGCCGTGCACGCCGCAGGGATCTGTACGGGCCGGCTCTTATCAGTGTGAATGAGGCCTTTATCAAACCAACCAGTTCCAAATTTTTACATTTTGCTGCTTGATTGTGATTATCTATCTTTCAAAGTATTTTATTTTCCAGAGTAGAATAAAATAAGATAGCACATGATGCACAAACAGTATAGCATACAATTGCATTTCAGATTCTTCCACATTAGCATAGTTAAGTAGTAAGAGGGGATCACTAGAAACCATACACACAATGTATAATAATTCTGTAAAACAGAACATATCTATCCACCTATTCTTGCCAATTTATCCCCCATCACCAAAAACCAAATCAAAACAGTCTGAGGGGAATATCTGGCATAGGGATCCACCTGTGTCTGAAGCAAACATTTGTTATGATCTCCTCCATATCTATATAAATCAATGTACTAAACAGCTCACGTGTGCAAGCATAAAGAAAAGAAAAACAGACAACAAGAGGAAAAGGAAATAGATACTAAAAGAAGCAGAACAGCTTAAGAGTCCGAAAAGAGTAGCTCCATCCCCGACTAAATAGCCCAACATCTACTTAAACATTAAACATAGTTCCCAGAGAAGAAATACCAGAAAAAATTGTGCAATGGAAATTACCAGGTTTCCAGCACCCCTCTATATAACAACCAGGGGGTCCAGGTCAATTCAAAGCATTTTTTAGTATCTTGTAGGATGCTGTGAAGTTTCTCATGGACCATAATCCACAACATTTTTTGTTTGACCAAGTGGAATGGAATTGTTGGCGTTTTCCAAGCCCTAGCTATGGTTATTTTGGCTGCCAACAAAAAGAAAGTAATTCATTTATCCAAAGTTTTAGACAGTCCTGGAATCGTGCAATTCAGCAACACATATTGAGGATCTCGTGGGACTCTCACCCCAGTAACCCTAAATATGAGAGAATAAAGCCGGTTCCAAAAAGGTCTCAATTTGGGGCATTCCCACCATATGTGATATATCGTGCCCGGGTGAGCACATCCCCTAAAACAATGAGGAGAAACCTCTGGGTATATTCTCGCTAGTCTGGCAGGAACCATATACCACGTAGATAAAACCTTATAGTTAGCTTCTATTAGTGAAATATTAAGTAAACCAGATGACACACAGGAACAACATTGATGCCAGACATCCAGTGGAATAACCGTTTCCAGGTCTTGTTCCCAAGCTAACATATAGGGTAATTTACTTTCAGAGTCTACCAGGAGGGAATAGAGCAGCGAAACGCCCCCCCTCTGGCCCCCGGCTCCAAGACACCAATGTTCGTAGGTTGTTTTAAAGGGAGACATCACGTTAGGTGTTTTCAAAGAACCTAAAAAGTGTAACAATTGTCTATAGTGAAAGTATTCCGAAGATGGCATGTGCAAAACCTCCCGACAGTAGGTCAAAGTAAGTGGCTTACGACCTTTAAAGAATTGTGCTATGCGGTACAGACCTCTGTCTTGCTACCAATGGAACGCTCCAGAAGATCGCCCTGGGGGGAAATTAGGATTATGGAAGACGGGAGCCAGAGGAGTGTGAGGCGACACCAGCCCACCTCCCCTTCGGAATGATGCCCATACCATCATAGAACAAGACAAGGTCGGGGCCATAATGACCGGCCTCTGCCTCAAAGACATCCACTTCAAGGCATCAATTGGTGTACCCGAGGCAGAGAGAGATTCCATTAGGATCCAATCTGGTGTGTATCCCTGGTCATACACAGAGGAAAGCTGAGCCACCCGCGCTGCCTTGTAGTATTGCAAGAGATTGGGAACACCCAAACCCCCTGACCGTTTAGAACGGTGCAGTACATTTTATCGAGAGTCTAGGATGTTTTCCATGCCAAACAAATGTAATAATTAAAGATTGGAATTTCAAAAGATCTGGCTTATGTAGAGCTATGGGTAGAGGCCGAAAGTAATATAGGATCTTGGGGATCAGCGTCATTTTGAGTGCATGAATGCGACCCAGCCATGACAAATTACAGGAGTCCCATCGAGACATATCCTCCCGGAGTTGGTGAAACAGGGGTATATAATTTTTCTTATATAGTTGTAAAAAGACAGGTGTA
>NW_017306279.1:1559885-1583675 GCF_000935625.1 Nanorana parkeri
AAATTACCCGGTTTCCAGCACCCCTGTATATAACAACCAGGGGGTCCAGGTCAATTCAAAGCTTTTTTTAGTATCTTGTAGGATGCTGTGAAGTTTCTCATGGACCATAATCCACAACATTTTTTGTTTGACCAAGTGGAATGGAATTGTTGGCGTTTTCCAAGCCCTAGCTATGGTTATTTTGGCTGCCAACAAAAAGAAAGTAATTCATTTATCCAAAGTTTTAGACAGTCCTGGAATCGTGCAATTCAGCAACACATATTGAGGATCTCGTGGGACTCTCACCCCAGTAACCCTAAATATGAGAGAATAAAGCCGGTTCCAAAAAGGTCTCAATTTGGGGCATTCCCACCATATGTGATATATCGTGCCCGGGTGAGCACATCCCCTAAAACAATGAGGAGAAACCTCTGGGTATATTCTCGCTAGTCTGGCAGGAACCATATACCACGTAGATAAAACCTTATAGTTAGCTTCTATTAGTGAAATATTAAGTAAACCAGATGACACACAGGAACAACATTGATGCCAGACATCCAGTGGAATAACCGTTTCCAGGTCTTGTTCCCAAGCTAACATATAGGGTAATTTACTTTCAGAGTCTACCAGGAGGGAATAGAGCAGCGAAACGCCCCCCCTCTGGCCCCCGGCTCCAAGACACCAATGTTCGTAGGTTGTTTTAAAGGGAGACATCACGTTAGGTGTTTTCAAAGAACCTAAAAAGTGTAACAATTGTCTATAGTGAAAGTATTCCGAAGATGGCATGTGCAAAACCTCCCGACAGTAGGTCAAAGTAAGTGGCTTACGACCTTTAAAGAATTGTGCTATGCGGTACAGACCTCTGTCTTGCTACCAATGGAACGCTCCAGAAGATCGCCCTGGGGGGAAATTAGGATTATGGAAGACGGGAGCCAGAGGAGTGTGAGGCGACACCAGCCCACCTCCCCTTCGGAATGATGCCCATACCATCATAGAACAAGACAAGGTCGGGGCCATAATGACCGGCCTCTGCCTCAAAGACATCCACTTCAAGGCATCAATTGGTGTACCCGAGGCAGAGAGAGATTCCATTAGGATCCAATCTGGTGTGTATCCCTGGTCATACACAGAGGAAAGCTGAGCCACCCGCGCTGCCTTGTAGTATTGCAAGAGATTGGGAACACCCAAACCCCCTGACCGTTTAGAACGGTGCAGTACATTTTATCGAGAGTCTAGGATGTTTTCCATGCCAAACAAATGTAATAATTAAAGATTGGAATTTCAAAAGATCTGGCTTATGTAGAGCTATGGGTAGAGGCCGAAAGTAATATAGGATCTTGGGGATCAGCGTCATTTTGAGTGCATGAATGCGACCCAGCCATGACAAATTACAGGAGTCCCATCGAGACATATCCTCCCGGAGTTGGTGAAACAGGGGTATATAATTTTTCTTATATAGTTGTAAAAAGACAGGTGTATGTTTAATCGCTATATAGTGCAAAGCCTCCATGGACCAGGTAAAATCAAAATGTTCCGACAACCGAGACCACAATTCCTGGGGCATATTGATATTAAGAGCCAATGATTTGGATGCATTGACCCGCAATCCAGATACCCCAGCAAATTGAGTCAACAATGACAGGACATTAGGAAGTGTGGTCAAGGGTGAAGTGACAAACAGGAGCAAGTCATCCGCAAATAAAGCACACTTATGCTCCTGCCTACCACAACCAACTCCCTTAATATTAACATTAGCACGGATCGCAATCGCTAGGGGTTCAATTGCTAATGCAAAAAGCAGTGGGGAAAGTGGACAACCTTGACGTGTGCCTTTAGAGATGGCTATGGAATCAGAGATGTGGCCCTGTAGCCTAATTTGTGCTGACGGAGTGGTGTATAAGGCCCGCAACGTGTTCAGAAAGAGGGGGCCAAAACCCCATCTCTCAAGTAGCTGGAAAAGGTTTTGCCAAGACACTGAATCAAAGGCTTTTTGTAAGTCTATAGACAACAGAAGCCCAGATTGTGATTGCCCTCCATCCCACCCTGACTGCAACAAAGTGATAGTATCAATGGCCCTTCTAATTTGATCGGGACCTTGCCTACTCCTAATGAAGCCCACTTGATTCTTATGAATATAGGATGGTAGGAAGGAGCTCAATCGATTAGCTAGAATTTTAGTTAGGAGTTTTAAATCTTTGTTTATCAAGGAGATCGGTCTATACTTGGAGATTTCCCCCAGGTCCTTGTTGGGTTTAGGGAGAACTGTAAGATAGGCCCTATTTAAATATGTGTGTAAGGGACTCCCCCGTCTCACTTCATTAAAGAATCTCTCCAAGTGAGTCACCAAGACATCCGAAAACTTCTTATAATATACGGCAGGCAGTCCATCTGGACCTTGAGCAGATGACAGTTTTGCCTGCTTGATAGCTTGTTTAATTTCCAGGGACGAGATGGGTGCTTCCATAATCATGGAATGGTCAAGTGACAGGGATGGAAGGTGAACCTCACTGAGAAATGATCTCAATGGATCTGATGAAACTGGAGTGTTATACTGATAGAGTTTAGTGAAAAACAAGTAAAACTCCTGAAGAACACTTGCTGGATGTAATGAGTATGCGCCAGAGGTACATCGAATTTTAGGGAACGTATAAACTCTAGGTTTAGGGGATAGTTTAGTAGCTAAAAGAGTACCAATTTTGTCTTGATTGTGATTATCTAATTGGGCAATTCCCTTCTGTGTTTTTACTATAACCAAATCTCCATCACCTGACTGCAAACATAATAACTTTAATTTGCAATCTACATCTCCTGGTTCATGGGAAAACACATGTTTGCAATCATATTCTTGAACATGGATGACTGTTCCAATACACTTTTGAACTCTTAGCATTAGTCACAGTTTTCTAAAGAATGCATGCTGCCACTGCCGATTTGCAGAAATTTGCACCTCTGCTTCTTTACATGTTACAGTCAGATTGAAGAAGTTCTCAGAAACAAAATTAAGCTGGAAGACTTCATCATTATCATTTTCAGCATCTTATCCTAATTCGTGCTGTGAAGTCAACCTGCTGAACAAACTAGCATAAATGTCATTTTACTTGGCCCCAGACTTAAATGAGAACTAAAACCAAACCTTTTTTTTTTGCTTCAGGTTCTTTTTGGGTCACACGAATACATTTAACAATGTACTCCTGTGACCCAAACTCAGCGCATATCGGGCTACTGCCCACTATATACTGACAGCACAGAGCTGTTCTGCAACCGGGAAAGATTCCAATAATATTGTCAGGATCCACCCCACTGCCTGATTGACAGCTGGCCTGCCTTTCTAGAGGCAGAGCCAGCTGTGCCTGTCTCCTCCCCATCTGTCCCTCCAATGAGCGCTGGAGGATTAGAGAGAGGGGGGAACTCCTGTGGGGAGTGGTGACTGACAGTCCCCATTCTCTGCAGGGAGAAGACTGTGAGCTGAGCGATCAGCAGTTTATGACCACTCAGTTCTCGATCTATTGAGCCGCCATGTGACACCTAGGGTGTACACTAGTACATTTTATTATCCCAGTATTTCTCCTTTGAATATTTTCTATGTGATTACAATGCTGTACTAGGTCAGCTAAAGTATATAATCATACAGAATTATATAATCGATTCACAATGGGTCATCCTTGAATCCACCTTCCTATCTGGATACGCAGGAACAATTCCTTTATCAACCTTTGATGCACCTCAAGCCACTTTATCTGTCTCCTCTCAATTCAAAGAAGAACTGCCACTTACAAAATAGTTCCTTTTGGCATCATGACCAATGGCCATAGGTAATAAGAGGATATCAACTAAAAGCCTTATCCAAACATTTAGGTCATGTCAATGATATGTGCAAAACTGATTCAGATGACCCAACTTACCTATCTCTCCTAGGTATTCATTCTCTATAATATCTTCTTAAAGTGACTATTGCTTTTCGTATGATATCCCATCCATCAGTATATGTGCATAGAGGCTGTTATAAGCACTTTTATTGTTCTTATATCAAAGCTCTCAATCAATCCCTACATAGCAACTGTAAAATTTCTGTGTAAAAATGGAAATTAGAAGTCTGATGTCCAGGAACCTGCCTGCATATAGCATCATCCTCTCACCTTTCTTAATCATTTGGAATTATTATTATTATTATTTGTGCTGTCTTTTGTGGGCTATATAGTTGTTCTGCCTTGCAGACATGAGATTTATTGACTTACCTAACTGCCATCTCAAATTCAGCCACAAATGGTGCTGTAGAGAATATTTCTGTATTTACAGCAAAGTAGACTGTTTTTCTATGGTAGCTTCCCAGCAACTTCTAGATGAAGAAGAAGGAAACAAGTGCACTCTGGGACTCATACTCACTCCCTCACTGTTCCTCAAATGTCCCTCTTTTTGTTCTGATGTATATGCAGATAAATAGACATACTATTCAAATGCACAAAGTTGTTATAATTATATTGCTCTCAACCTTTCATCAGACCTTCAGAATATTGTAATTATTGTATTTCAAACACTAGTATAAAGGAAACTGGCTTTAACTGGTCGTAGTTGCTCTTTAGTTCTTTATGGTCTGCAAGATCCAGGGTGTGAAAGGGGCATGGCTTTTGACCTCATATTATGTCCTTAAATGTGTCCCTCTTTCCCATCCTTAATAGTTGGGAGCTATGCAGTAAATTACCAGTCCAATGAGAAAAATAAAGTCAGGATTCCGCAATGGCAATAAAGTCATAGGGGAAGAGTTATCAATTCTGTCAAAGCAAGGCAATGCTAAACAGGAGAAGGGAGACAAATTTACTCCAGAATTACAGCTTGAGTCATAAATTCCTCATTGAGTTGCTCTTAAGTAGCAGTGTGAAAGAATTAAACCTGACCCCGACCACTTTTTAACGGAGCATCTGTTTAGAGTAAAATTCTGTCTCCAGTGAAAATCTGTTGCCATTGGATTACAGGCGTAGGGGTCACAAATCCACAGAAAACTGTCCCATAGACTTTGCCAAGTGAGAGGCAGTCTGATTTGCATCTAATTGTGTCACTTATGTTTCGATAAATGTCTTTAAAGAAGAACTCCAGGAATTGTAAAAACTAACCCTTGCAGTGGGGCTATCCCCGCACTGCTTGTATTAAAGTAACAATCCTTCGTTTCCCAAACTTCCTGGTTACGGGGGGAGGATAGTGATGGCAGAGGAACCATAGGCTCCTTCTGCCATCAATCACTGCGCGCACGAGCGCGCACGGGTGCCTCTATTAGAACGATGGTGGCACCTGTACAGGAGGCGGGGGGAAGATTGCTGCGGGGACCCACTAGAAAACAATTAAAAACTTTTTTCTAAAACGACAACAGCCTCAAGAAAAGGTGGGTCTCCTTGTAGGAAATATTTTTGTTATAACTATCACTTTACTCCTCACTTTACTCTAGGGGCCAGAATAAAGAAAATATACTCACCTGATCCTCGGTCAGTGGTCTCCTCACTTTCCAGCTGTCCCGGCAGTGGAATATCCCTTGGCATCCTAACATGATGATGTCACGGATCCTTAGACTGGCAGAACCTAGGGGGAGAGGCTGCGAGGACCAGCCAAGTGGGACCGAGGATGGGGTAAGTATATCTTCTTTATTTGAACCCCTAGACCAAAACAAGCATGTAACCTTTGCAGTGCGGGGGTATCTCCACTGCAAGGGTTAGTTTTTACAATTCATGGAGATCCTCTTTAAGCACTAAATATCAAAATGATGTTAGTGAATACACACTGTTGTGGTAGAATCTGATGTGTCTATTTCAATATTTATTTGTAACATATGGGTCTCATTACCTGCCGTTACTTAGCCCCATCCTTATTTTCACTATTTTGAGTAAGTGCTGTGTTTCTGTAGAAAATCAAGTAGAGGGTCATTTTTCCCATCATAGTCCAGAAGAGCAGAAAAGATCTGACTGGGGATCTAAACGCCAGTTGCAAAAAGGACGATTGCGCCACACATGTTATATATCACTGCGAATGTCGGAGAGCGAGTAATAATTCTAGAGCCATCCATCACTGTTAACACTAAGTTGATGATCGGTAAATGCTTTTAAAGCGTCTAATTTTGGGTATAGTAGTTTTTGGCAATTTCGCAGGCGCACGCAATTTTAAGGTTTGATTTGTTTGGTGTATATTTACCTGACGTGACCCCGTCTTTTATGTTTTACAAAAAAATTGGCTAGTAATAAATGTTTCATAACATGATGTAGGGAAACAGTTTTTTGTCCCACAATTCACAGTACTTTTTTCTTTGTATAGTGAAAATGAAAAAAAAAATCCAGTGCTGATTAAATACCACCAAAAGAAAAAAAAGCTCTTAAAAAAAAATCACAAAAAATGCTATAAAAATGATTCCAGTAGAGCGTTGCATGACTGATTAAATGTCAGTCAAAATACCACAGCGCTGAATACTGAAAAATGGCCTGGTGAGGAGGGGGATTTAACACCTCAATATTCAAGTGGTTAAAGCTGGCCACACGCTGTGAGTTTTTTCTTGTTCAGCCCTGTGGGCTGAGCAAGCAAAAACACTTGATTTCCCCATCCACACTAAACACTATGGATGAGGAAATCCCTCACCAAGCTTTTGTATTCTGACAGAGCAGGTGTGCTGCAGTCACTATTTGCCCGAGAAGTTTTAGGATAGATAGGGCCACACAATGGTTGAATTTTGGCTGCATCAGCAGGACTGTATGGCCAGCTTTTAGTCTGCTTAACCATGAATAAGCTCCTATTTGTTTTATGTGAGAGATCTGCTACTTGATCTCACCATTCCTAATTCATGACTAAATTTACATGCTTGGCAGTATAAGTCTTGTATGGGGATAAAGTGTACTTTGGAAGAATAAGTCCCTAGTTATGACTTACATCCAAGTTGTATGTCTGTGCACCAGTCCCCTGTAGCTTTAATCTACACATTATATTTCATAGTGAATACTGCTCTGATTATGACCCGCATTAAAGTAGGATTAATGGGAATGTATGACATTAGAGAAAGAGTTGTTTTTGTTAAAGTAAAAAAAAAAGAAAATATTTAAAGAAATTTGTCAACTGCTGACCAATCTTATGTATGTGTAAAAAGATCATTCATTAGTAAGTTCAGGTTGTGCAAAACGGAATGTTTTAGGCCTCATTCACACAGGAAACGGCCGGCACGTACAGCTCCATGCTGCACGTATGGCCATATCTGGCAGCTCCCGGAAGGACAGGTGCTGTGTGTGATTTGTACGCAGCCTGTGCCCTTTTCTATGGGAGTATGCCACCGTACGCTGCCCTACGCTCACCCCAAGTGCAGGTCCGTGCGGGTGTCCCGGCTTGGATGCAGACAGGATTCATCCTGTCAGCGTACAAGTATGTACACGTGCACAGACGTGCAGGGCAGGTGAGCGTAGGGCGGCGTACGGCCGCATACTCCCATAGAGAAAGCCAGGGGCTGCATACTAATCGCATGCAGCACCTGTCCTTCCAGGGAGCTGCCCGATACGGCTTTACATGCAGCAAGGAGCTGTACGTGCCGGCTGTTTCCCGTGTGAATGAGGCCTTAACATTGTATGTTTTAACCCACTGAGGATAGAGAATGAGCACTGCAGGCGCCGACCTGTCAGAAGGAAACCAGTAGTGATTGGCTGAGAAAATCTATGTTAGCCAATGAACTTTGCCCCAACCAGGCTAAGCCAAGAAGAGTCATCGAGGGTTGCGCAGGGTCCTACAAACATATGACCACACAGATATATTCCAGCTACTGCTGTTGCATTCTCTATCGTCCTAGTATTCTATTAGAACAAGATGCTATCCTGTGCCAGATGAGATGTAAATTAACTCTCCAGCATCTGAAACTGAAGGATCGGTGTTGAGTGGGCTGACACTTTAAATGTAACCCTTATCTAAAGCCTAAAACCTGACCTTTAACACCTAACCCTAATTTCCTCCTGGCCTTACCTCTGAACATGATTAACTTAACCCTCAAATCTCTCTAAAGCGGGGCACTTTTTAAACTATATTTATTGTACCCTTTGAGTTATGCAAAAGTATAGACATGAATTATTCCAGAGCATACATGTACAGGAATCATAGAAGAAGTATCATATAAAACAATAAATTGAAATCATTAACAATGAAAGTCTTATGTGAGTTATTTGCATACTGTACCATATTAGAAAAGATACTCTATGTAAACATATGGTAATAATGAATGTGTTGTGGAAGAAACCATGGGGTAGCAATCGTTAATACAAAGTTAGTGTAGATTCCCAGAGTTGATGACATTTTATAGGACAATTTATTTTCCCTTTCATGGCCATCTTATAGGGAATTATCTGGTTTAACAGAGGTTTCCACTGAGACAGACCAGGGGGATGGGTTCATTATAATGGCCACGATCTGATGAGTAAGGTACAATTGAATCAATTGGTTAGTAACCGCCAGCGATACATACAAATGTGAGGAGTACACACTGGTCCAATCATCTAGTGTAGAATTGGGCATAAGGGCTCGCCACTCAGTTCTAGCCAAAAGAGGGGATATGCCCAGTTTAGTGTGCATTAGTTGGGAATACAAGTTAGAAACTAACCCCTTGGAGCCTTGTGATCTCAAGATACCTAACACCGAATAACGAACACTTGTCAGGATCCAGAGCACCCCCAGGGGGCGCTGGAGCCAGGCCCTGCAGTTCCTGTGCTCGCCTGCGGGTGTCTCCAGCAGCCAGGAACTGTCAGGAACCTGCAGCTCCAGTACTCACCTGTGGGTGTGCCCCAGCTGTGAGTGATCATTCCATCACCTGGTACTTCCTGGGAGGGTATTTAAGCCCTCCCTGCAGTCAGGAAGCTGGCTCAGTATTGCGTCGCCTGCACCTGACTGATTCCCATGTCCTGTGCCTTGGAACCTGAACCCTGCTACCTGAACCCTGCTACCTGAACCCTGCTACCTGAACCCTGCTACCTGAACTCTGCTTCCTGAACCCTGCTTCCTATCTGCAAACCTGTCACCGACCCGGCTTGTTACCCGACCACTCTCCTCGAATCCTGTTCCTGTACCGCGCTGCCCTCCTGTTAAACGACCCGGCTTGTACCGGACCACTATTCCTGTATCCTGAGGCCTGCTGTCTATCTACAGTCCTGTTACTTCTCCTTGTTGCTGTTCCCCCTGGCTGTAGGTGTGTTTGTCCCAACCGTGGTTTTTGTTACTTCACTGCTAAACCTGTGGGCGGTTGAGGGGGTTTGTAGTTTTGTTTTCTGTGTAACAAATAAACCGTGTGCATATAACCCTATCTAGTGTGGGCATATTAATTTGGTCATCCTGCGTGGGTACCTACATGTGGTGTGAGGACTCCTGTGCATGGTACCCTGACAACACCATAATTATAAACATCTGACAAAGTTCTAATGTCATAAGATTTACAAAGATTTGCATCAGGTACAGTACATAGTTGATCAAGAAGTGGATTCTTTCACAAAGTCAATGCATCAGGTCAATGCATCAGGAGACCAGTCACTTGAATCCATTCCATATTAATCGTTAAATGTAAATGACAAGAGAAGAGATCAGGAGCATCTAAAAACAAATCAATGATATATCCAGCACACGTGCCAAGTGGACCTCCACATTTGAGGGGATTTTAGAAAAAGCTCAGGAGGTCAAATGGTAAAACTGGATACTTACTCTATTGGCATAAAAAATACTGAGGACCAAATATTCCCTCCCTCACAGTGCTAAGAAGAGTGCACTTACTCACTACTACCTGCAGCCACACTATCTTTCTGTGCTGTATTGCAGTGTCGATCCCAGGTCCCCCACTTCACACTGTGGTTCCATCCGATGTCCTCTATGTCACTACAATACAAAGCAGCGACATAGATTGTTACAAGGCGTTACGTAACTTAAAGGAGAACTATGGGGTCAGGGCTTTTCCCCATAGTTCTCCTTAGGGTAACGGGAGGACACAAACTAGCGTCCTCCCGTTACCTTAAGCTTAGTATACCGCAAGCTACAGCTCGCGGTATACTGAGACGCCGCAGCCGGAGCGGATCCCGACATCGATGTCGAGATCCGCCCAGCTGCGTGAGTGACAGCTGGCTCTGCCTATCTAGAGGCAGAGCCAGCTGTACCTGCCCCCTCCCCCGTCCGATCCGCCAGTCAGCGCTGGCGGATCAGAGGGGGGAATCCAGCCCCTCCCCTGTCACGGCAGAGAGCCGTGACAGGATCGAGAGGTGAGCGAACGCCGGTATATGTTCGCTCACCTCCCGATCTACTGAACCGACCTGTGACAGGCTCATTGTCACAGGTCCGCTAGAACTATGAGGTGAGTGAAAAGCACTCACCTCATAGTTCTCCTTTAAGGCTAGGTCCACCCCCTTCGTTTGCAGACACCCTGCCTGTCAATCATTGTACCTCATCCTGGGTTATATAAAGGACAGGTGGGAAAGGCTTGAGAGGGTGGGGAGTAGTCCCTAGTAGACGGGGGCTCTGTCCGGTTGAGTGTGTGGCTGGTTCCCCTGTCACAATGGGCCATAAATCATACTGCATCATGAGTCCTGAGTACCTTGTTGGAAAGATATACCCTAAGATTGGGAGATGTGCAAGCCAGGAAAATCATTTACCTGGCCTTTGGGAGCTAATTAAACACTGGCCTAATTGCAAAGAGTGATGTCTGGTGATACAAAATATTGAATGAATTAAACGCATTACAGAGGACACGTATTTCATTTTTATTCTAGCAATCCCACTTTATTATATCCTTACCATAGCCTCAAAACAGAGCAATGGCTGCTTCCTGTCTGAGCTTCTATAATGGAAAACTTTTATATACACCCTTCTGAGTGGTAATAGTGACTCTTTAACATAAACCAGCTTGTACTTTAGGCCCCATTAATAGCTAGTTCTCAAGCATGCATTCACCTAGATATCCTTAATAAACCCAGTAATATTCCCTATGGGTTCCTTCCTCCAATCTGCTAGCCTTCATAATTTAAACAAAAGTGACATGAAAACAAACCAGCTGATTCCAGATAAGTCCTTTTGTTCTACAATAGTCTGCCAGTTCTCCGATCATGCTGTGAGTCCTTAGAACACATTCACTCACTGGCTCCCCTCCAAGTCTAGGATATCCTGTACCTTGTCTATATCCCATGCAGCTTAATTTCCTCTGCTGAATTAGACTCTGCTAAATTGATAGGCAGATATGCAGGTACACAAATACTGACAGCCATCCTGCATTTGTGTGTGAAGACAACAACTACTGAACGTGATTATTTCAACATACAGCTTAATGACCTTCTGGTGGAAGATTGCGACCACTGTGTCTAATAGTGTTGTCTAAGTGTACGTCATATTTTATTATTATTATCATAGCCAGGCATCTGTTCTTACTTCCTACATTTCCTTCTTGTCATGCTGACCTAAGTCAACATGATACAGGAAAATTGCGTAAAAATTCCCAGTCGTGCTGCGATGGTGGCATTGTATTGAGGAGGATCGGCGGCGTTTCACAATAAAAATGAACAGAGTTTACTTTCAGCAAAATAAAGAAAGAAGACAGGAAATACTTTGCTGTCTTTGTTTTTGACCTCACGAGGTCTCTCTCCACTTCCTGTTTGCTTTTATTCTTTGTGTCAAGTGGATGCCATACGAGTAGTCAAATAGTTGACTGTATTATATAACCCCGAAAATAAGACCTATACCGAAAATAAGACCTAGTACTATTTTTGGGAATTGTTAAAATATAAGACCTACTCCGAAAATAAGATCTAGTTGTGACCATTCCCATGGCTGGTGGTGTCATAAGGGGGAACTTGAAGAGCAGAATCAGTGGTGCCAACGAAGCCAGCGCTAGAGGAAGTGAGGCGGCAGCGGTGGGAGCAAAGCCGTACAAGCCGATGCTTCCTCTATAGCGCCGGCTCCTGTCACAGGCGGAGTGATACCAAATGCACTCCGCCTTTGAGGAATCGATAGTGAAAGTGCGCTTCGCTCATTCTGGTTACCAAATTGCTTTTGGAAAGGTATGCCACCACTGATTGCCCTGATCACCCTATTCTTAACTTTGCCATTTAGGATTATTTAATTTGGATTTGGATTTCCATTAACTTTGGATTTTTGAAAATGTAAAAAAAATAAGACCTACCCTGAAAATAAGATCTAGTGTGTTTTTTTGAGCCCCCAAAAATATAATACAGTGTTTTTAAGCTATTTCAAAAGCTGATTAAATCACGTCCAATAAATTCTGCTCCTTGATGTTGAGGGCTTGTTCACATCAGCAGCCACGCTCAACTGCACGGCTGCTGGTGTGCATATGCCCATACAGTGCCTACATGCTTGATCAAGACCCATCGCACTGCTTCTTTCTTTTTTGTTAGAACTTTTTTGAAATGACATTTCATTAAAGGACAACTATGGGGTTAGGGCTTTTCCCCATAGTTCTCCTTAGGGTAACGGGAGGACACAAACTAGCGTACTCCCGTCACCCTAAGCTCAGTATACCGCGAGCTACAGCTTGCGGTATGCTGAGACACCGCAGCTGAAGCGCATCCCGACAATTATGTCTGGATCGGCCCAGCTGCGTGAGTGACAGCTGGCTCTGCCTACCTAGAGGCAGAGCCAGTTGTACCCACCCCCTCCTCCGTCCGTTCCGCCAGTCAGCGCTGGAGGATCGTAGCGGGGAATCCAGTCCCTCCCCTGTCACGGCAGAGAGCCGTGACAGGTTTAAGAAGTGAGCGTATGCCGGTATGTGTTCGCTCACTTCCCGATCCTCTGAGCCGACCTGTGACAGTTTAATTGTCACAGGTCGGCTAGAACTATGAGGATGAGTGAAAAACACTCACCTCATAGTTCTCTTTTAAGTTCTATTGGCTTACCGTGGGGCAATGGGGTGGGCTTAGAAAATTCTCCATGTTAGTAGATGGATAGCTGATGAAGACTGCTCTCTCCCTTGTGAACTTGTACTCAATAGGCAGTTCAGGGAAGCTGAGCTGAGAGTACTTTCCTGGACAATGTATATTTTTTTGGATTCATTATTGAAAATAAGTTTGAGAGTTCAATACTACTTTAAAAGAGAGCTATGGCAAAACCTTTTTTGGCGTTATTCCTCTTTTGGGTCCCAGGAGGACATTTACCAATGTCCTCCTGTGACCTAAAACTTAGCAAATATCGAGTTATTACTCGCTATATGCTGACAGCGCAGAGCCGTGCTGCAGCCAGGAAATATCCTGGCAATATTGTCGGGATTCACCCCTGCTCCCTAACTGACAGCTGGCCCTGCCTTTCTAGAGCCAGAGCCAGCTTCCCCCGCCCCCCTCCCCTGTCTGTCTTTCCAGTTATCGCTGGAGGAACAGACAGGAGAGGGGGAATCCCTGCAGGGAATGGCGACTGACAGTCACCGCTCTCTGCAGGGAGAAGATTGTTAACTGAGCGATCAGTGGGTTGCGATCGTCCTTCCTATATAAGTAATGACAGCTTAGACTTCTTCTCTGTTTTTCTGTTGACAAAAATTGACAGCAGATTACAGCAAACATATCATGAGAAAACAACCCCCGCCTCTACCCTGTGCTCCAGTGCCGATAATTCCTTTTTCCTCTGCTGTGGTTCCCTTTTCTTTAGTTCTCCAGATCAGTGGACTCCTTAGCTGGGCCATATGGGACCGTAAACAGGACCCCACCTAGAGAAAGAGGCAGGGTCTGGCCTGTAATGTTGCTCCGGGGCACTGAATCCTGCTATGGTGATCACCTAGGCACATAGTACATCGCATAGAGTTAGCCACAGGGTGCTAAACCGGTCCAGAGCTGTTGTCCATTAGCTGAGTGACTACCCACCTTGTGGGTTTGCCCACCATGATGGGCGAATCAAGGATGGGGTTTGTCCCCAACAGCCTGCTTTGAGATGAAGACATCAGCCATTCTGTCACAAGATCTGCCACTAGTTGTTCCATTGTTCTTGCACAGCCTTATTTCCCCGTGCCTACTGTGCATGCGCCCCTGATTTTCTACTTGCACATTTCCATTTTCTCACCCCATTAGTGCTTTCTAAGCTTTACTGTGCATATGCAATATGATAAGTTCCTTTCCCTTTGGCTTGTCCACATCACTTCACCAAGCTGTTTGCCCGGGTCCTGGCTGTTCTTCTGTTTCAAAGAATCCACATCGTAGGCTATCTGGATGATCTTCTCTTAAAGGATAAGTCAACTCACGTTTTGTCAGCCAACGTCCAGCGAATGATGTAGATTTTGCAGATATTCAGTTGAATTCTCAGTCTTTAGATATCTGCCCTGGATCTGACCCTGATCTTTGACATGGCCCTTTCCAGGGTGTTTCTACTACAAGAGAGGCCACAGTGGCTTTTCTCACAAGTTCGGACCCTTGAGTCCAGAGACCTCCCCTCCATTTGCTTTTGTTACAGCTTTTTAGAGTTTTTGGATATCTACACAAGGGAGGCTTTTACAGGTAAATAACATGCATAAAATATGTTAAATGCACATATACTTCAATGGGAATATTTTTGTTGAAAAGGCGACAAAGTGACTAAAGGAGAAATTGTTAGTGTGTGTTTTCACTTAGCAACTAATTGGATTCTCATTCTGTGATATTACAAATAAAGAATAATATTGGGTACTATAGGGTAAAACTGACTGTTTCAATTGTTTTTTTTTCTCTGGAAACATTCAATTCAAACACATTCAAGCATTTAAGTTTATCATTATTTTTAGTCTTTGGACTATGTCAATGGCTATCATTTGGTTATTTTAGAACTGAAAAAAGTAGACATTTCCCTTCTCCTACAAACATTTTGATCGCAAAATAAACACAGTCACAAGATAAGAAAACATTTGGAGAACTCTCAGAAATCACTTAGTGACATAATAAGGTCTTGGGATTTTTTCATTAAAGTCTTAAGGGGCTCATAGAAGCAAAATGGGAGCTTTGTGTCCCTCATTTCTTCCAGGAATATTGTGCGTGAAACAGCCTTATATCACAGACATCACTGATGGCTTTTTTTTTAGCCTTGTGAAACTTTTATAAGTTCTCCTGCAAAGGAAGATTGGCTTAGTTTCTGCACTGTGTTATTTCTGTTTATTTTTGCACCAGTGCTGGTCTACTTTTGCAGCTGGGACTCTTATGACTCCCAGGGTGTCTATTTCTATGTGTACCAAAGAAAGCATGTGAGAATGTGCTAATGTAGCATTTGTATTGCTGAGAAAGCTTACGTAGCTGTAAAATACAAGGTATATGTATATATATTTTAGGGCTGTGTTAATTGGCCTATTTTTCCTAAGTACCTTTTTTATCATTATCTCCTATGCCTCTAAAGTTACAAGGAGATATTCATAAACAAGATCTTTTGAGATCTTCATGTCAAGTAATTAAGGTTATGCACCACATTTTGAATCATAAAAATAGCAAGCTGACATTCTGTTTCCATAGGAAAACAAACAAACAAAAAGGATGATGAGTGATATCGGATATTTTGTAACTGGATGGCTTCGCTGAGCAGGAGGGGAGAGCTGACAAAGATGGCTTGAAGGGCATACCTTCCCTACCTAAGCAACGCGTTGGTACTTGGTTAAAAAAATATCCTTGTTGGCTTTGTTCAGTGTTCATGAAGAGTATATACAAGAAAGAAACAGACTTTTAGGTGCTTCTAAACATTGGTGCCATTCACAGGCAGACTGTAGCAAATCATTGTGGGCATTGGCCTAGTAAAGGAACTACAGGCTTAATAATTCAGGAAGTGAGAGAAAATCTCTACAGCGTGAGGGGAAATCCCCTCTTAGACAGATGTCACCGAAACACATGTCCCCTGTGAAAATTGTCACCAAGTCAGATAAAGAAGGTGAATCCCCCCAGCTCTGGCACAGATAGCAATACAATTCTTACAGAGGTTATAATCCTTCCCTAGTCTATCCTAAAAAAAATGGTCATACGTCCACTTTAAAGAAGAGCTCCAATTTTTTAAAAAATTAACCCTTGCAGTGGGGCTATCCCCGCACTGCAAGGGTTAACTGCTTGTTTTTCCTCTAGGGATCTGTGAATAGAGAAACTAAAAGTCTCATCAGCCACAGTGGCAGAGGGACTTGTGGTTCCCAATGGAATACAAATGTGGTGATGTCGTTGCACTTGTAGTCCATTCATTCTTCTTCCCATCCATGTTACTGAATGTCCGCACTGAGGTATGGGGAGGAAGAGTTTGAAGGAGCCAGAACATCGAGTCCAGAAACTACTGATTGCAGTTGCAATGCTTTACTGGCTCCAGTGCAAAAAATAATAATTGCACATTATGTCTTTTATGAAGAAGTGTGTGTTTATTATTTTCTAAAACATGGAATTTAAGTCTATCACACAAGGTGGAATTTCCCTTTAAGATTATCACACATTTTGCACGTGGCACAAAGGCAGTTTTAATGAGTAATTAGTTTTACACTACAATCACCATGTATTTTTTCAATGACTTAATTAAGTTAATATTTCATAAGCATATGTTATATAATATAAAACGGTAATAACATTGTTGTACACTAAACTTTTGTTTATATACAGTAATCAGTTTAGGAAATGAGTAAAAGCTGCAGGTACACAATGTTTTATAGTCTTCTAATTGTCAAATTAGATGCTATTACATACTGTTACATACAAGGGAGACCTGTCACATACCTGAGCCATTGAAATCAAGATTGAGGTAAAAAAAAAAAAAAAATGTAAGCCAAGTGCCAAAAGTCTCTCCAGAGATATGGGTAGCTGATGTTATAGGTGTATTTTGTTTTCCCTTAGGCTTATTCCTGCTCTTCCCAAGTATAATGGTTTAATATATGGATTACCTCAATGATCAACAGGGAGGATGGGGTCAAGCTTGACCTTTTTTTTACAATAAAAGCCAAGATTCACCTATAACTTCAGCTGCTCGTATCTTTTACTCTATCAATCATTTTCAAGGTCCAGTAAGGTAAAATAAATACATACGCATTTATTTCACCATTTGTACAGAGTTGCCCAGGGGACATGTTTACTACAAAAGTTTACTCTTTGTTCTGTATAAAAAAATGTTTGCTGTTATAGTGTACTATGTAAATTATATAGAGCCAGAGCTATTGACATAACCTGCACAGTAAGTCAAAACTAGGCCATGAGTTTGCAATGGTATTAAAGGGACACTATACTCAGGAGTTAAACCTTAAAAATGTATTCAAGTACCTTAACTATTAACAAAAATGTAGATCCTCAGGAGTGAGCTTGGAGCGGTGGCTACTTTACAACATACACAGCGACCATGGGGAACAAAAGTAGCCACCCTCCATGCATACCAAATGGGCTGAGTGTACCGGTACATGTGATGTTATTATGAGGAAAAAGGAAGAATCCTTCAATGCCTAGAGATTTTAAAACATGTATGCAATAATTAGTGTTTATTACATTTGTGTGTCCGTCAGTAGAGTATGCATAGCCGCCCTGAGTGTTGTTGACATTCAAGAAAAGTCAGAATGAGCTGATACTAGTCTATTATCCATTACAATTACAATACTGTCAGGGATTTCTTTGTTGTGTAACCATGGTATATGTACTGTATACCGGTCTACTATAGTTTAAATATAAAAGTAAATCTTTGAGGTAAACTGTAATGGTTTCGGGTTTGATCTGTTTTTTGTTACTGTATTTGTAACACAGAATACCGGTGAAACTTGAATAATTAGATTATCGTGCAAAGTTTATTTATTTCACTATTGCAACTTAAAAGGTGAAACTAATATATGAGATAGACTCATTACATGCAAAGCAAGATAATTCAAGCCGTGATTTGTCATAATTGTGATGATTATGGCTTACAGCTCATGAAAACCCCAAGAACCCCAAATCCACAATCTCAAAAAAGTAGACTATTACATGCAATCAATAAAACAAGGATTGTACATAGAACAATATCGGACCTCTGAAAAGTACAAGCATGCATATGTACTCAGTACTTGGTTTGGGCCCCTTTTGCAGCACTTACTGCAATTACTTTTGCACGATATTCTAATTATTCGAGTTTCACCTGTAAGTGCATAAAAAACATTTACAACATGAGAAAGGACTCCCAAAGTACTATGGGTTAACCACGCTGTTATTAGGCAGCCTGTGTTACTAGCTAAAGCCCTGCCTTTCATATCTGTGGGCTAATGACTTCAGCCACATTGTGAAGCAGCTTGTGTTGTTGGCTGCAGCCCTGTCTTTCTCCCCTCTGGGGTAATAAATCAGAATACGCGCCCCCAGCTCTGGGATTGGTCTATGGTTCAGAAGGCACTCTATATAAGCATCATCAACCTGTGCCCCAGTGCTTGTGATAGTGTTTCCTTGCTGATCAAGTGCCTTTCATATGTTACTGATTCTGAACTTTACCCTGGGCTAAATTTATCAGTTTACTCTCTTGTCTGCTGCCCGCCTTGACCCTCGGCTACATTTACTGGATTACTTTCTTGTTTCCTGCCTGTTCTCACCCTCAGTTACTTGTCCTGAAATTTGTTCCTTTCGGTGACTTCACCTCCCAACATTTACCACTGCCCTATGCTATGATTTTTTCTGTGGGCCTGTAGTAACACCTATGGCCAGAGCACATACCCTAAGTCCTGGGGGCATCCAATTACCAGTAGGTGCACTAGACTTAAGGAAAATCGGCTGCTAAAACTGAAGCACATCATCACTATGTACTCAGTGTTTGCATACACAGCCTTACAGCAGCCAGCACAGTAGTAATCATCTTTTAGGCACACTTTGACACACTGAAACCAAGAATGAAGCCATACTAATGGGAATTGAATTCTTTGACTCTGTGTGTAAAATGTGAGAAGTAGACTAGAACTCCACCTGAAGCCTATAAAACTACATCTTGTTCATATACAATACATAACCACTATACATTCCCTTCAACCTCCCTGGCAGTATTCCCGAGTGTGGCTCGGGGTTCATTTTCAGTACCAAGAGCGGTAACCCCGAGCCACACTCGGGATTGCGCAAAAGTGTCACTTACCTTGTCCCTGCGAGCCCGCGGTGTCCTCTGCTGAGTGCTTTTCACTCACCTCATAGTTCTAGCCGACCTGTGACAATGAAACTGTCACAGGTCGGCTCAGTAGATCGGGAGGTGAGCGAACACATACCGGCGTTCGCTCACCTCTCGATCCTGTCACGGCTCTCTGCTGTGTCTCAGTATACCGCGAGCTACAGCTCGTGGTATACTGAGCCTAGGGTGACAGAAGGACACTAGTTTGTGTCCTCCCGTTACCCTAAGGAGAACTATGGGGAAAAGCCTTAACCCCATAGTTCTCTTTTAAAAACCAACTTCAGCAGAAACGCAGTGAAATACTCTTCTCTCCTCCTGTCTTTGTAATGGGTAGAAGACAACATATAAAGTGAGGAGAAAACCTCAAACACAGACAGAACAGTAAGTGAGGGAAAATGTATTTAACGGGGATACAGACCTCATTTAGAAACCTAGCAGTTTTAATTCTTTCTACTTACAAATAATTGTATTGACTGGAGTTGGACTTTAACATTACTTTTGTCTTACATCCTTCCATACAGAATGCTTCACTAATATTAAATTATATGGGGCTGTCCTGTTGCTATGCCACTGCTAAAAAACATCTGCAAAACAAAATCAATTGTTGGAAGATGTGAATATATATTTGGATACATTTAAGGGAGATTTGGAACAATTCATAACACCTGCAGTAAAACTGGCTGTGTCAGTCCACATATGCTGCAGTTTGTGCTCAACATAGTAATAATGTTACTAAATATCCAATCTTGCAAAAATACAATTACATTCTAGTAATATTGTGTGCAGAAGATCTCCATAAGAAACTGTGCGACGGAAAGCACAGTCACTTCAGTCGGAATAACTGAAATATGACTTGTGTACCCTTATTATTCTGCAAACAATAGACCCTAGCTTGCCCTTTGTGAATCACTGACATGCTTTGGCGATGACTTCATATTATTAGAAACAGGTTGAGTAAGTCAATGTATCTGGATTGCCTTTAGCTAAGAGAAGATCTGGAAATACCTGATCCAGCAACCCAGCGAAATATCCCACAAAATGAGCATGTGCTGTGCTTTACCTTGACATGAGTTATAGCCTAAGCATCAAGAATATAATCAGGAACAGAAGTGGCTAACGCCCAGTACCTGGAAAAACAAACATGGCGTTCTCCGTGGAGCTGGAATGCAATTTGGTACATTGCGTATTATTTGAAGGAAAAATAAAGTTGAAACAATTACCCTTCTATAGTCTCTTAAAGCAGAACTCCATGCTCATTACGATAACTAGATGCCGCTCGACCAGCACTTTCAGCCAACTTCCTGTGAGCCTAGGCTGTCATGAACACATTCCTTGGGAGAGATAAGCTTTGAGGCTGTTTAATACTATTTTATATTATATTTATATACTATTATAAAACATATCATAATATACTAAGGGGTGTATTTATACTTATTTTCTTTGCTCTTTTTCTCCATCTAGTGGCCATAATGCAGTATTACAAGATGACATTTGAAAATACTTTAAATTTATAAAGAAGATATAACAAGAACATTCATGTTGTGCATTCATTCACCAGAGGCGTAACTAGGAACCTCAGGGCCCCGGTGCAAGGAGCCAGGAAGGGCCCCCCATGCTGCGGAGCAATGGCCTGCTGGGAGCTGTAGTCCCAGGAGGCAGTGTCGGGGCCTCGGCGGTTACTTGGCTGGGCCCTCTACTTCCTTTCCAGGCCCTTGGGGGTATAACAATAAAGGCATGATGGGACTTCCAGGGAACTACAAGTCCCAACATGCCCTCATTGTCCTTGTACATCCCCACATATAAATCACCCAGGGAACTACATGTTCAGCATGCAAGCCCCCTGCAGTAATTCACTGGGTGATATGTAAGAGGTGTACAGGGACAGTGAGTGCATGCTGGGACTTGTAGTCCCCTGTATGATAGAAGGCTGTTTTAATGAATCCCTCATGAAAATACTAATAATACAATGGCATTATAGTACAGTAACTTTCAAGTTCAACTATATTCTATTCTATGTTTCTATAATGACATTGTATTACTAGTACTTTCATGAGGAATTAATTAAAACAGCCTTCTATCATACAGGGAACTACAAGTCCCAGCTGAACCACCGACTTGTAGTTTCCTAGTAATACAATGCCATTATAGAACATGGACTAGAATATAGTCCGTTCCAAATTCAGCCATGCTCTGTTCCATGTTCTATAATGGAAAGTACTTACCTCAGCTGTCACGGTCCTCTCGTTCTCTCAGCTGAAGGAAGCTCAAGCAGGCGCAGGCTGTAGAAAAAACCCACAGTACCGTGGGGGACAGCGGCCGAGAGCATACAGACGGGGCTCCCTGTAGTATCAGGACGGCTGCTGCTGGGTCCTCGCGGTCGTGTTCACTGCCAGCCCGCCCACTTGTCACCTGCTGGTGGCCGGCGCCTCCCGCTCGTCCATCTGCCTTTGTGCTCGTGGGAGCCGCTCCGTCGGATGTTACTCTCCGGATGTTACTCCACTGCCGCGGTCGGGGCCCGTTCTTCCTTCCTGGGCCCCCCCCCCCCAAGTGGCGGAACGCCAGGGCCCGGTCGAGCCGGCGACCGATGCGACTCTGGTAGTTCCGCCAGTGTCATTCACACATGACAAACATTCACACATTTTACAAAACCCCTATGTAACAACACTTTTAGTGATGACAGCTCCTCTTTAAGGAGACAGTAGGGGTCTTTTAGACACCTAATGTCATCTTTACAGCCCATTGAAGCTGACCAAGCACAGATTTTGCTTGATCAGCTTCTCCCATGGCTTCTCAAGCCAGGAAATGACAGCTCAAAAGCCAGAAGTGATTAAATCATCGTTGCTTCCGGTTTGATTCAACAAATGGAAGTTCGCTTGTCTCTCTCCCCTCTACCCGCCAGCACCCACAATGCTGACACCTGCAATGGAGGCTCAGTATAGCTCGGGAAGCAAGGTGGGGATGTCAGGCAAGTGTTTACCGATCCCTGGAAGTGATTAGGTGGTTTTACAGCCACCAGTGTAAAGCCAACAGTCAGCATTACACAGTTAAACACTCCCAGCAGCCTGTTTACAAGGGCACACTGCTGCCAATGTATGACACAAAAGTGAATAATTTAACACATACCTGTAGTAAATTTAAAGAAAAAAAGACAAAATGTAATGCAAGATAATGAAATACCACTGGGAGATTTATGAATTCTATTATAATAGTTTTACAGCAGCCTTGAAGTAAGACTTTGACAGTAAAGGAAATGTAAAATAATGGGAAGACCTAAGAGGCCATAACTAACCAAATTTCACTTTTCACTTAATTTCTATAGAGGTATTATTTGCCTTTAATGGAAACTTGTTCTGAGAGAAATACAGAACAGAAAATGTTTCATTGCGTGGTTGACTCTGGCCTCTGAAGCTTTCTGAATAACTGACCTGGAACAGGCATTTAACTAGTGAAGTCAGACAAAAGTCAGATCTCCAAATCTGCATAACTGTCAGTGACTAAAACAAGTGCTGAACTTTAGATAAATGTAACAAGCAGGCAGTTAGCATTTTCAAATGGAGAGTTTAGCAATAACAGTAGTATATATTTTACGAAACAAGTTTTTTTTTCATAGACCTTTTAATTATGCAAATTACACTGACAAAAGTCAGATCTCCAAATCTGCATAACTGTCAGTGACTAAAACAAGTGCTGAACTTTAGATAAATGTAACAAGCAGGCAGTTAGCATTTTCAAATGGAGAGTTTAGCAATAACAGTAGTATATATTTTACGAAACAAGTTTTTTTTTCATAGACCTTTTAATTATGCAAATTACACTGACAAAAGTCAGATCTCCAAATCTGCATAACTGTCAGTGACTAAAACAAGTGCTGAACTTTAGATAAATGTAACAAGCAGGCAGTTAGCATTTTCAAATGGAGAGTTTAGCAATAACAGTAGTATATATTTTACGAAACAAGTTTTTTTTTCATAGACCTTTTAATTATGCAAATAAAGGATGTTCACAGTGTGCTTCTATTTCCACAAAATATTAAGGGCCCATTCACACTAAGGGGTGTATTTATAAACAACTCACTTTCTGTAAAACTCCGTGAACGTTCGTTCTGTGCAAATGGAGGCAAAAACAAACATTCTTAGTATATGTTCTTTCCAAGTTGAGCGTATTATCAAGAAAATGCCGTATTATCACTAAAGAGCCGAAGGATCCAGCTGTAGCTTCGGCTAATCCTTTGGCTCACTTCGGCCGCCTCGACTGAACCGAAGGGCTGCTGCACGGGCTATTCACAATAGCCCCTATAGAGGCCGAAGGCAGCTGAGCGGCTCAGCCCAGCCAAACCCATATGCTTTGGCTTGGCTGAGCTGTATTCAAAGCCGAAGCGAGGAGGAAGGTCGACCGAAGCCGACCGATCTCCATGCAAATGACAGCTGGGCAGAGCCAGCCGTGATCTCACAGCTGGCTTAGCCCAGTTGTGATGACAGATCAGTGTCCCCAAATGACCTGGGGATGCTGATCTGTCATTAAACAATAACAACTGGGTGGAGCCGGCCGTGACGTCACTAGTTGTTATTCATTGGCCGGGACCTGCTAGAAGACTCTGGCAGATGCCGGCCAATAGAAAACAGTTGGGCGGAGCTAGCTGTTACCGCTAGCTCCGCCCATTTGTTTTTATTTTGCCGTCACCTGTCAGATGCTCCATTATGCGGCGGGAGTCCATCGCATGCGATCAGGTCGGCGTGCGTCATTTTTTTTCTTCTATGTAAAATATATATA